>NC_053024.1:744588437-744856585 GCF_003073215.2 Triticum urartu
GATACCTGGATTGAGGACTACCGAGTGGCTATTCAGATTGGCGGCGGCAATGACGAAGTGGCCATGAAACACCTGCCTCTTATGTTGGAGGGATCGGCCAGAGCATGGCTGAATCAGTTAGCACCCAGCTGTTGGGGAACGTAGTAATTTCAAAAAAATTCCTACGCACACGCAAGATCATGGTGATGCATAGCAACGAGAGGGGAGAGTGTGATCTACATACCCTTGTAGACCGACAGCGGAAGCGTTATGACAACGCAATTGATGTAGTCGTACGTCTTCACGGCCCAACAGATCAAGCACCGAAACTACGGCACCTCCGAGTTTTAGCACACGTTCAGCTCGATGACGATCCCCAGACTCCGATCCAGCAAAATGTCGGGGAAGAGTTCCGTCAGCACGACGGTGTGGTGACGATCTTGATGTTCTACCGTCGCAGGGCTTCGCCTAAGCACCGCTACAATATTATTGAGGATTATGGTGGAAGGGGCCACCGCACACGGCTAAAAGAACGGTCATGAAGATCAACTTGTGTGTCTATGGGGTGCCCCCTGCCCCCGTATATAAAGGAGTGGAGGAGGGGAGGGCCGGCCCTCTCTATGGCGCGCCCTAGGGGAGTCCTACTCCCACCGGGAGTAGGATTCCCCCTTTCCTAGTCCAACTAGGAGTCCTTCCAAGTATTAGGAGTAGGAGACAAGGAAGGGGAAGAGGGAAGAGAAGGAAGGAGGGGGCGCCGCCCCTCCCCCTAGTCCAATTCGGACTAGTCAATGGGGGGGGGGCGCGGCCTGCCTCTCCCTTTCCCCTAAAGCCCAATAAGGCCCATATACTTCTTCCCCCGTATTCCCGTAACTCCCCGGTACTCCGAAAAATACCCGAACCGCTCGGAACCTTTCCGATGTCCGAATATAGTCGTCCAATATATCGATCTTTACGTCTCGACCATTTCGAGACTCCTCGTCATGTCCCTAATCTCATCCGGGACTCCGAACTCCTTCGGTACATCAAAATGCATAAACTCATAATAACTGTCATCGTAACGTTAAGCGTGCGGACCCTACGGTTCGAGACCAATGTAGACATGACCGAGACACGTCTCCAGTCAATAACCAATAGCGGGACCTGGATGCCCATATTGGCTCCTACATATTCTACGAAGATCTTTATCGGTCAGACCGCATAACAACATACGTTGTTCCCTTTGTCATCGGTATGTTACTTGCCCGAGATTCGATCGTCGGTATCCAATACCTAGTTCAATCTCGTTACCGGCAAGTCTCTTTACTCGTTCCGTAATACATCATCCCGCAACTAACTCATTAGTTGCAATGCTTGCAAGGCTTATGTGATGTGCATCACCGAGAGGGCCCAGAGATACCTCTCCGACAATCGGAGTGACAAATCCTATTCTCGAAATACGCCAACCCAACATCTACCATTGGAGACACCTGTAGAGCTCCTTTATAATCATCCATTTACGTTGTGACGTTTGGTAGCACACAAAGTGTTCCTCCGGCAAACGGGAGTTGCATAATCTCATAGTCATAGGAACATGTATAAGTCATGAAGAAAGCAATAGCAACATACTAAACGATCGGGTGCTAAGCTAATGGAATGGGTCATGTCAATCAGATCATTCAACTAATGATGTGACCTCGTTAATCAAATAACAACTCTTTGTTCATGGTTAGGAAACATAACCATCTTTGATTAACGAGCTAGTCAAGTAGAGGCATACTAGTGACACTCTGTTTGTCTATGTATTCACACATGTATTATGTTTCCGGTTAATACAATTCTAGCATGAATAATAAACATTTATCATGATATAAGGAAATAAATAATAACTTTATTATTGCCTCTAGGGCATATTTCCTTCATATACATCTCGCTCCCTGCATCGGCGGCCCCGAATTTAGATTCGAGCGCCTCCCACAAGTCCTTGGCGACATGCATGTAAATATGCATCGACCAATTTATCTCCGATCACGCTAAGAACTGCTCCGAGAAACACAACGGTAGCCTCCTTGAACGCCTTCTCCTCTTCAGGAGCAATCGTTCCCATGGAGACACCGGTGAACCAGAACACATTCATAGCCGTGAGCCATAACGTGGTCTTAGTCTGCCAACGCTTAAAGTATGTACCAGTAAACTTATCCGGTTTCAGTGCAGCGGCAAAGCCACTTGCCGAAAAATTCCTACACATAATAGGTTTTTGGATTGTTGAGTAAATAGGCAATTTCTCGATTAAATTAATCCACGAGTAAATCACTAGCACAAGATTGACACAAATAAACACATACTGATATTCAGTCAAGCTAGCACATACTACGCTAATTGCAGAAAGATCTACGTATAACGCTAGCATGGCTAAATCAGAAAACAGTAGGAGCGGGATAAACGAGTTATACCCTCCAGTAGGCCATGCAGAGGCCGCGGCTTTGGTGGCGGTAGCGGCGTCCTCGGCGGCCTTTTTGTCGTCTTCAGCTTTCTCGGCGGCGGCACGTTCGGCGTCGGTGGACATGTTGATGATGAAGGTGATGCGGACGTAGAGGAAGTAGACGATCGGAAGCGAGCAGTCGCGTATTCGCTGCCCAAAAACCTATTCGCCCCTCACCCCGTACAGGAACCAGAAGGGTGTGGTTTCGGAGACCTGCTCTCCCGTCGACCGTGTACGCGGCGGACGGGATGGAGTCACCGGCGGCAGCAGCAGCAAGGGAACAACGGTGGGCCGTGACAGCCCACGATCCGACGTCTCAGATTGTGGCCCAGCGGTCAGAGAACTCTCCGTTAGTGACTGGCAAAAATAAGCGCGTATGTGTGAGCTCCGCTCGGCTCAATCCCGCGGCGCGGCGCGGCGTGGCGAGGCGCGCGGCGGAGGAGGAGTGCGCGAGGGCCTCTTCTCTTCTCAAGCTCCAATAGCATGTAGAAGACAAACCCTTATAAATCACTCCAACTCTCCTTCCACTAGAGGGATGAGACTAAACTTCCCACTACACCTAGTGCCATATAACCCACATGGGCCCTTAGAGATTTTTCAGAAATTGCTATATGGGCCTAGAGCCCATTTCAAATTTCAGCAGACTTTATTTCGGGCTAACATGCTTACATTTCTTATATTCATGAACATCCAATTTTGGAATTCATGTGACTGTAAACCAAAGAAGTGTCCCCTTTCATGATATTTTTATCATATTTGTATATCAGTTACTCATTTCATGTTTTTATTTATTCTTCGTTTGTCTATTTTAATTTGTTTGTTTTCTTTTCTTTATAATTTAGATTTTAGTTTATTCGTTGCAGCTCTATAATTCACACAATTTGAATTGTATTATCACTTGTAAGCATGCATCCTTTACTATGACCGGATCCATACACATACACATGGGGATTTCCTTTGCATTGATTGCTAGTAAATCTTCTTGCTATTACTTCAGGGCAATCCGATGCAACAAACATGTTGAGACGGGGGGCATTGTTTTAGTGGATTTTGCTTGGTGGCAGGCGGTAATCGTGTCTATTTTGGAAGCTGCGCATTTTGTACTGTGACCTGATAGGACTGCTATGTTTGTATTTTAGGACAATCATAACACTGCTATGTGAAACATCTAGATTTCTTTTAATCCTATTAGTTGTATATTAACCAATTCCACTGTTATTATTGTTGTATCTCTATGATTAACATGGAGGCTCATATGATGCTTCCGATTAGTAAAAATAAGGTATAAGATAGTATATTGCTATCTTTAGCAGCGCCCTCGACTAAAAGGAAACTATTCCATTCCTAATTAACAAGATTGATGCCACTAACAGGTGTGATTTATAATGAAAATATCGCCAGGTCACAGAAAAACGTGACACTAGAAAAATACTCGAAAATATTTCATGAAATAAATTAGATTTGTGTCATACTCGTTAGCGCACTGTCTATTTTGTGAAGTTGTGGGTTAAATACCTTATATTATGCTTTTTTTGTTTTTCATCCATTTTAAATTTTTCCACTATTTTCATATGAAGTGATTGTTGCTAATTTCTTTCAAAATTTAAAATTTTATTCAGGTTTTGGAGATGGAAATACGGAAAAAGGATTTAGAGGGTTGGTCATCGGACGATTTTTAAGTGATACGAGAGTTGGGAGAAAAGATTTTTGCCCCCGTGATTTTCTCTCAAGTCACGAAAGATTTGGAGAAGTGTTTCCTTATCTGGCCGAGGCAAGAGGTGACCGGTTGCAGCTTCCTTTATTTACAAAAGCTAATTATTTGGTCCCACCATTTAATAAAATCAACAGTTCATATATATCCTTATCTACCGGAGGTAAGAGGGACCATGTTAAAATGCTTATAAAACAAACATAATCCTTGCTCGCTACATAGCACGGTGCATTAGTGGGGTGTCCACAGGCCGAGCCTAAATGTTCGGCACATTACACCCTTCCATGTCTATCCGTAACAAATGGATCTAAATGTAGTGACAAATAAATATGATTGCGCCGATCTGACTGACGATTGGCAAATCCGAACGATGAAGGAATCGAAAATCATGAAGGAAATTATTACTCAAATCCAACCCAATCAAGCTCAATCGTCCGATTCATAATTATATTACTAATTGACAAGATAAGCATGCATCAACCTCTATGATATATAGAAGGCCGTGAGGAGATCCAGATTGATCATCCTGCAACAGCGGGCAGGTTGCTCGCACCTAACAAACATGGCAAGACAGTTCGTCGTGATGACGATGGTACCGTTGCTGCTGCATATCCGATACACCACCGCTTATTCAGCAGGTGGCATGAGTTCCGCAAGGACAGAAGGCAAAGTAGGAAGTTTCCCTCCACCAATCCCGGCGGACCCCTTACCATCAAGCCTGAAGTCCTCGTTCCCGTTGCCGCCATCAGTGCAAGCCCATCCTCGCCGCCGTCGCCCGCCAGCAACACCACCGCTGTATTACGTGCCACCTCACTACCACGTGCCGCCACCGGTGCATGCCGACCTCGCTTCCTAGTTAGTATTTCCTCTGTAAACTAATATAAGAGCGTTTAGATCACTAAAGTTGTAATCTAAACGTTTTTATATTAGTTTACGGACGAAGTAACTCTTAAGCTACTATATGTATGCATCAGGAAGGTGCATTCACATTAGTAGAAAACAAGGCTTTGGTCCAGGCCGGCTCAGCTCATTAGACCCGGTTCAGTCCAGAACCGAGACCAATGTGGGCATTGGTCCCGGTTCATGAGCCCAGGGGGCCCGCCGGGCCACGTGGGCCATTGGTCCCGGTTCATCTGGACCTTTTGGTCCCGGTTGGTTGGATGAACCGGGACCAATGGGTCTCGCTCCTGGCCCACCACCATTGGTCCCGGTTGGTGGCTTGAACCGAGACCAAAGGCTCCCCGTTAGTCCCGGCTCATGCCACCAACCGGGACCAATGAGGTGCCTATATATACCCCTCGCTCGCGAGCAGAGCACCCCAGTGCTCTGTTTTTCTCTGGCCGAGGGGGAGAGGGCTTGGTGGTGCTCTAGCTCACCTCCTATGCACACAAGGTGTTCGATGAAATGTCCGAGCCACACTACTTAAGCTTTCTCCTCTCCAAGCTCGACCTCCAAACTCCATTTTTCATAATATTTGTCTAGGTTTAGCGGTCCGTCACGCCCCATCCCCGTCTTCACCGCCGTCGATCACCCGCACTGAGCTCATCGCCGGCACCACCGTGGTGAGCCTCTTGTTTTATCTTCTTTCTGAAAGGAAAAATATTCTTACTTGCATGTTTACATAGATACTTGTATTATTTTCTTATTTTTATTATTGCATCTTATATAGTGCGATGGTTTTGGTATCCGCCCCCGTCGGCCCTCGTCCTGTCTATGATTCGGATGTGGTATATATATTATCTTTATAACTATTGGTTCATTTATTGTTTATGAAAATTATGCCGACCAACGTGACATAGATTTTATTTATGTAGGATGTATGTGAATCGGAAATGCCAACCGACCCTATTGTCGAGAGGTTAAATTTAGTTGAAGAAGAAAACAATTTGGAAGGAAAAAATAAAAAAATTGAGGAGGAGAAGATGATATTGGAGTTGCATGTTGCGGATGTCGTCGATGATCACAAGATCAAGATGGATGCAATGGCTTGAAGATTAGAAAGATTAGAAAATATGCCATTCATACCGAGGCTTGGTATCATTATGCCGTTGGATCAATTGTTACCTTGGTTGCGATTATGATCGCATTTGTTGTTGCATTGAAATGTTACATAGTTTCAATGTATGGTTTAATTTAGATGCTCTGGAGAGCTATATGTTGTTAATGAGAACTATGTATGTACTTTGTTTTAATGTGATGATGAACTTCTATTAATTTGGTACTTATCTATCACGCAGATCGACCTTGATTGGTGAAAGACACAATTCCGCGAGTACTAGGATGCTTAGTTTCTCGAAAACAACTGAGGAAACAAGAAGTAATATATATTGTTTTCATACACCGAATGTGGATTAGGTTACTATACAGAAACTCTTCTCCACTGCTTTAATGGTTTCATGTACAACTAAATTAGGGCCATTGGAGAAATAGGTGTTATGATGAAACGGCAGATATACGATGAATATGTCCCATGATACGGTATGCGAACTGGGGAAGCGTGGTGAAGATAAGAGGAACAACAATTTGAAACTTAACGGTGAGTGTAGACAAGAGTCTAGACGCTGTCCGTATAACATAAAACAATTGGACCGGTTCTGATCCCAGAGGCGCCGGACACGCATTGTCGTCTCTGACCATTTTGGTCGGTTTGGTTGGATGAACCGGACCGTATGGGCTCGATCATGCACCAACATTGGTCCGTTGTGCTGAACGAGACAAGTCTTAGTATACCCACGGTCATGCACAACCGCGGACAATGGGCATAATTACACTAGCAACTCGGTACGAGACGCATGCTTGTTTTTTCTGGCGAGGAGAGGGCTTGGTGGTGCTCTAGCTCACCTCCTATGCACACAAGGTGTTCGATGGAATGCCCGAGCCACACTACTTAAGCTTTCTCCTCTCCAAGCTCCATTTTCCTAATATTTGTCTAGGTTTAGCGGTCCGTCACGCCCCGTCCCCGTCTTCACCGCCGTCGATCACCCGCGCCGAGCTCATTCGCCGGCACCACCGTGGTGAGCCTCTTGTTTTATCTTCTTTCTGAAAGGAAAAATATTCTTACTTGTATGTTTACATAGATACTTGTATTATTTTCTTACTTTTATTATTGCATCTTATATAGTGCGATGGTTTTGGTATCCGCCCCCGTCGGCCCTCGTCCTGTCTATGATTCGGATGTGGTATATATATTATCTTTATAACTATTGGTTCATTTATTGTTTATGAAAATTATGCCGACCAACGTGACATAGATTTTATTTATGTAGGATGTATGTGAATCGGAAATTCCAACCGACCCTATTGTCGAGAGGTTAAATTTAGTTGAAGAAGAAAACAATTTGAAAAAAAATTGAGGAGGAGAAGATGATATTGGAGTTGCATGTTGCGGATGTCGTCGATGATCACAAGATCAAGATGGATGCAATGCGCTTGAAGATTAGAAAGATTAGAAAATATGCCATTCATACCGAGGCTTGGTATCATTATGCCGTTGGATCAATTGTTACCTTGTTGCGATTATGATCGCATTTGTTTTCGCATTGAAATGTTTTACATAGTTTCAATGTATGGTTTAATTAATTAGATGCTCTGGAGAGCTATATGTTGTTAGATGAGAACTATGTATGCACTTTGGTTTTAATGTGATGATGAACTTCTATTAATTTGGACACTTAATTATATATAATGCACGCAGATGAACCAATGGATGTACGGTGACAGACACACCGCGAGTACATTAAGGGCGTGCATGAGTTTCTCGATGCGGCTGAGGCAAACAAGCAGAATGGTTTTATGTGTTGTCCATGCACTGAATGTGGGAATACGAGGTCTTACTCTAACCGGAAAATCCTTCACTCCCACCTGCTTTACAAGGGTTTCATGCCACACTATAATGTTTGGACGAGGCACGGAGAAATAGGGGTTATGATGGAAGACGGCGAAGAAGAAGAGTATGATGACAACTATGTGCCCCCTGAATACGGTGATGCTGCAACGGGGGGAGCTGGTGAAGATCAAGAGGAACCAGACGATGTGCCCAATGATGCTGCACGGGTGAAGCTGCTGAAGATCAAGAGGAACCAGACGATGTGCCCGATGATGATGATCTCCGCCGGGTCATTGTCGATGCAAGGACGCAATGCATTAGTCAAAAGGAGAAGCTGAAGTTCGATCGCATGTAGAGGATAAAAAAGGGTTGTACCAATGTGCGAAGATGATGCAACCACAAGTGATACCAGTAATGGATTGCTGAACAGCGAAGCAGAGAATGACTGTGGGTAAGATTTGAGAAGCTCTGAAAATATTGAAAGAAGAGCTTCCGAACACGAAATGCCGCACAGTAATACACGCAGTCAAAGAAGGCGTATGCATCCGATGGAGAGTGGAGAAGATAGCATGCTGCCTATGACGCACTTACCCGGGTGCATACAGGGATATCTGAACGCATCCGTTATAGACAGTGCATTGCGGTATAAAATCAAACGATACAGGTGAGTTGACGGCTGAGCCCCCAGCAATAGTCTGCAGGATGATGTGAGCTCTTAATACCTTCAGGTTGAAACGTCTCTTAGATACGAAGAGATAGCCAAGTTGATGCGATGCACGGAGAAGAAGATAAAAATAGGAAGTCTGAGAGCAACCGCTACGTGCAGTGAAAAATGAGAGAAAGTTCGTGATGATTTGAAGGACACAGATGTATGGTTAGCTTAGCGCAGATGGATTAATCTTTGGAGCAGTAGACAATCAACAGCACCTGACCGGACTCTATGTAAATGTTCAACTTACACTCTTGGATGTGCAATGAAGAGGAGTTCAAAATGCCATTCTCATCAAGCTAGACCGGCAACGATTGATGTGTCTAGGCATTAGTAGAAAGACTTTACGCTGTGAATGGAAAAGTGTACTACGGTGAATGAGCACATGAAGAGGAATTTTAACCTTTAGGTCGTTGCTAGTTACGTGACATAACAACAACGATTGCCGTCCCAATAACCTTTAGGACAGCGAACAAAGATACAGCGATAGCCGCACTGATATTAATGACATGAAGTATCCAATACATGGACAGACAGGAAGCAATGTGTCTGACGCGATATTATCCGACAACCATCATGTCGAAGAACGAACATTCTAAGGCAGAGATACGGAAAAAGCCGCAGCGCACCGTGATCCGTGCTTATGTATGTGTCAAGATTTACACTATGTAATTCTTGAAAGGGTCGTGACTATGCTTTCGCGAATGACGCTGAGGTCAACGCACCCATGTGGAGGAAGAAGATCTATATTTGGACCTACCCTACTGGAAAGACCTAGAGGTCCGCTCCTCAATCGACGTGATGCACGTGACGAAGAACCTTTGCGTGAACCTGCTAGGCTTCTTGGGCGTGTATGGGAAGACAAAAGATACACCTGAGGCACGGGAGGACCTGCAACGTTTGCACGAAAAAGACGGCATGCCTCCGAAGCAGTATAAAGGTCCTGCCAGCTACGCTCTTACGAAAGAAGAGAAAGAAATCTTCTTTGAATGCCTGCTCAGTATGAAGGTCACGACTGGCTTCTCGTCGAATATAAAGGGAATAATAAATATGCCAGAGAAAAAGTTTCAGAACCTAAAGTCTCATGACTGCCACGTGATTATGACAACTGCTTCCGGTTGCATTGAGGGGGCTTCTACCGGAAAACGTCCGATTAGCCATTGTGAAGCTATGTGCATTCCTCAATGCAATCTCTCAGAAGGTGATCGATCCAGAAATCGTACCAAGGCTAAGGAGTGATGTGGCGCAATGTCTTGTCAGTTTCGAGCTGGTGTTCCCACCATCCTTCTTCAATATCATGACGCACGTCCTAGTTCATCTAGTCGAGATTGTCATCTGGGGCCCGTATTTCTACACAATATGTTCCTTTGAGAGGTTCATGGGAGTCCTAAAGAAATATGTCCGTAACCGCGCTAGGCCAGAAGGAAGCATCTCCATGGGCCATCAAACAGAGGATGTTATCGGGTTTTGTGTTGACTTCATTCCTGGCCTTAAGAAGATAGGTCTCCCTAAATCGCGGTATGAGGGGAGACTGACTGGAAAAGGCACTCTTGGAAGAGACTCAATAATATGCAGGGACGGATATTCTTGGTCTCAAGCACACTACACAGTTCTACAGAACTCTATTGGTGACCCCGTATGTCGATGAACACAAGAACTGCGCTCCAAACACCCGAGCAGTGACGACTGGATTACATGTGAACACATCAGGACTTTCAGCAGTTGGTTGGAAACACGTCTCAAGGTGAAAATTTTGTAGAGTTTATATGTGTCAGGGGACATCTTACGTATAGACTCAGGCTAGATAAATGAAAACTTTTAAGATCGAACCCAAATCAAAGAGACCAACACAACACGTGTCCGCTGGATGCGCACCGAAGACGGAAAGACACATATTAGGTTACATAGTGGGACATATGGAACTGACAAGATATCTAAGTCATTGTTTAAGTCAAATGTCAACTTTTAGTCGCGGTGAGATAGACCACACAGTACGGAATGCAACAGTGATTGAAAAATCTTGGTACACGTGCGAACGTTGTCCTAAAGCACTGTGTGGCACATGTATCTATGTGACGGAATGTTACCAAAACGAAGAGAAGAACGATAAGGTGAATACATATAACGATGAGACCAAGCGAACTATTATTTCAGAAAAATGGCTTCTAGGGTGGACGGCAAGACCACTTAAAGTAGAAAAGTTTCATGAACTCCTCTTCATGTCAGGCTGACCAAGCATCTGATAACAATGAGATAATCCCATGTTACAGTGCATAAGCTGAACAAGAAAATAAGATTCCGCAACTTTGTAACACACGAACATGCTACCATTGTCCGTTTTGTACATGCACATGCTATGTGGGTGAAATTATGATCATCCCAACTTTCAACTTTTTCAGAGTTCATTTGAAATGCTTTCATGTCTTATGGTTCGGCCCTCGTAATACCATGACCATTAGTCCCTGGCCCATGCCAACTACTTTCAACTTTCTAAAACTAATGGCACTAACAGAAAGTTTATAATTTTGCTCCTCGCCCCTGGCCCATGACCATTAGTCCCGGTTTGTGCCACAAACCGGGACTAAAGGGTTGGTCCTCGTTGCGGGCAGAGTTTAGTCCCACCTCGCCAACCGAAGGGGGCTCACACCGGTTTATAAGCCCTTCCCTCTCTGCCTTGTTGAGCTCCTCTCAAAGTGAAAATAGATGCCCTAATAGAGAAAAGTTTAACCTAAATTCATAGTGAATTTCTCTGAAATTCATAGAAATTTACTAGGAATTTAGGTTGAATTTTCTCTAAGCGCATCTATTCTCATTTTTAGTAAGTTAATCACAAACTTGTGATTCAAACAATTTTCAAAGAATTCAAATTTTAACTATGAAAACTAATGGCACTAACGGAAAGTTTATAATTTTTCTAAAACTAATGGCACTAACAGAAAGTTTATAATTTTTCTAACCTAAAAGCAAACAGAATTAAAAATTAAATCAAAAAACAAAAGAAAATAAATAATGCAAAAAACAAATCGAAAAAACAGGAAAAAACTATTTTTATAGTAAAGTTAATCACAAAATAAAATAAATAAAGCAACAAAGAAAACAAAAAAACTAAAAAAGTGTTTTCAAATTTGAAAACTAATGGCATTAACAAAAAGTTTATAATTTTTCTAAAACTAAAAGCATAAGAATTAAAAAAAAAGCAAAAAACAAAAGAAATAAATAGCAACAAAAAAACAAAAAAATGCCACCTACTGGCCACACGCTGAATACGACTAGAATCCACACTCCAGGATTCAGGCCCGCAGCAGGCCCAGTAGGCCCACAGGCATTGCAGTGACAGATTAGGCCTGAAAGCCTGCAGTTGAGAGGAGCTCGGGAGGGTGGGCGCAGCAGCGCTTATAAACCACTCCCGAGCCCTCTCAACTAGCGAGGTGGGACTAAACTTTTGGGCGCGGGGCAGCACAAGGCCATTGGTCCCGGTTGGTGGCACCAACCGGGACCATAGGCCTCTGCTTCCCGCCCTTTCGGCTGCTTAAAAGAGATCTATGGTCCCGGTTGGTGGCACGAACCGGGACCATAGGTGTGCATTGGTACCGGTTCGTGCCACGAACCGGGACCATTGCTCTGGGTATATAAGGTAGCACTTGTGAAAATTTCGCCAACCGCTCCCATTCCCCCCGACGCCCCCAGGCCGTTCGTCGTCGTCGTCGCCGCCCCGAGCCCGTCGTCGCCCGCTCCCCGTCGCCGTCGCCCCGCGCCGCCGCAGGCCTTGTCCCTGTCGCTGCTTGTGTCGTCGCCGGCCTCCTCCTCGTCGCTGCGTGCGCCATCTCCGGCCCCCTCCCCGTCGCCCCGCGCCGCGTCGCCGGCCTCCCCCGCGCCATCGCCGGCCTCCTCCCCGTCCCCGGCCTCCTCCCCGTCGCGCCCCCATTGAGCTCCCCCCTTCCCATCGATCCCTGTCGCTCTGACCATCGCCACCGCTGCCGCTGCTCTCTGTGT
This sequence comes from Triticum urartu, assembly GCF_003073215.2. NCBI lineage: Eukaryota > Viridiplantae > Streptophyta > Magnoliopsida > Poales > Poaceae > Triticum > Triticum urartu. Next base: position 744,601,114 of record NC_053024.1, read on the forward strand.
GTGATTAAAAATTTCATATGTGTATGTGTATATGCTCATATGTATTTGGATTTGGCTATGTATGTATGTATATGCTCATATGTATGTATGTATGTATGTATGTATGTATATGCTCTCTGTATATGGATTTGGCTATGTATATGCTCTCTGTATATGCTCATATGTATGTATGTTCATATAGCATTTTTTCTATATATGAATTATTTTTTTGTTCATGGATATATGCTAAAGAAAACGAGGGGGTGATAGATGATGATGAGGGGTCGAGAGGGGGACGAGAGGTCGAGAGGGGTCGAGGGGAGAAAAAGAAAGTTATCAGGGACGAGAGTCGTCGAGGGGTTGAGAGAGGGACGAGGGGTCGAGAGGGGTACGAACCGGGACCAATACTCTGTGTATATAAGCAGGACTTAGAAAGAAGAAGAGGAGAGGAAGAAGAGGAGAAATAAATAAGAAGAAGAAAAAATAAGAAAAAGAAGAGGAGAAGAAGAAAGGAATAGTGGAGAAGAAGAGAAAATAGAATATATTCTATTTCTTCTTCTTCTCCACTATTCCTTTCTTCTTCTCCTCTTTTTTTCTTCTTTCTTTTCTTCGATCTTCTCCTCTAGCTATTCCTTTCTTCTTCTCCTCTTTCTTCTTCTTCTTCTTCTTCTTCTTCTTCTTCTTCTCCTCTTTCTTCTTCTTCTTCTTCTTCTTCTTCTTCTTCTTCTTCTTCTTCTTCTTCTTAATTTTTATCGGGAACGAGGGTGTCGAGGATCGCCGAGGGGTCGAGGGTCGGGAACTAGGGTAGAGGGTTGAGGGCCTTTAAGGGGTCAAGGGTCGAGGGTTTCAGGGTCGAGGGTTCGAGGGTTCAATAGGGTCGAGGGATCGAGGGTCGAGGGTTGCAGGATCGTCTAGGGGTCGAGGGTTCCAGGCTCGTCGAGGGTTCGAGGGGTCGAGAATCGCCGAGGGGTCGAGAGAGGTTTCCTAGTGTCAAAGTATTGAAGAAATCCATGGCTTCATCATTAGCCGGAAGTAACCAGGGCATGACGAAGTCCTCCAAAGTTATTTTGGAATGGTGTCCCGGATAGGATAATTTTCCTTTTTGTATGAATTTCAGCAAAGGCCTTCCAAATAACGATATTTGGAAGGTTCTTGCTGAACTTTGTACCAAAAAGCAAATTATCCTATCTAGGACTCCGTTCCAAAATAACTTTGGAGAGCTTCATACCATCATGCACCTATTACTTTCGCCTAATGATGAAGACATGGTTTTGTTGAATCCTTTGACACTAGGCAACCTCCCAACCCCTCGGCGATCCTCTCGAACATGAGAGGAAGAAGAGGATCGCCGAGGGGTCGAGGGTTCCAGGGTCGTCGAGGGTTCAAGGGGTCGAGGATCGCCGAGGGGTCGAGAGAGAGATTTCCTAGTGTCAAAGTATTGAAGAAATCCATGGCTTCATCATTAGCCAGAAGTAAACAGGGCATGACGAAGTCCTCCTAAGTTATTTTGGAATGGTGTCCCGGATAGGATAATTTCGCTTTTTGTATGAATTTCAGCAAAGGCCTTCCAAATAATGATATTTGGAAGGTTCTTGCTGAACTTTGTACCAAAAAGCGAATTATCCTATCTAGGACTCCGTTCCAAAATAACTTTGGAGAGCTTCGTACCATCATGCACCTGTTACTTTCGCCTAATGATGAAGACATGGTTTTGTTGAATCCTTTGACACTAGGCAACCTCCCGACCCCTCGGCGATCCTCTCGAACATGAGAGGAAGAAGAGGATAAAAAAAGTAGAGGAAGAAGAAAAAAAGAGGAGAAGAAAGAATAGAGGAGTTCTTCTCTTCTATTCTTTCTTCTCCTCTTTTTTTTCTTCTTCTTCCTCTTTTTTTATCGGGAACGAGGGTCGTCGAGGGACATAGATGTAGTGTCGTCGTTGTCGATATATACCCCCTCCCGATAGCTTCAACACGTGGGGGGGTCGATATTACCCCCTCCTTGAAGCGTTCTCAAGGCCACCCCAAACCCTTGAAGCGTTGCCGAGGCCACCCCAAACCCTAGAGAAGCAGCGTCGAGGCCACTAATTAATATATATGATTCCTTACTATGATTAGGTAGCTAGTTCTACGTTTGCCACTAATATATCCATCTGTCATGTTTGAATAATAATTGCCATGTTGTAAATATTTGTAGAAACTATGGGCACCACCTGAGACGAAGCAAAAGAAGCGTTGTTGAGGGACATAATCGCAGAAGGAAGTGATGCCGTCTCGTTGTTTCTCAACGACACCGATGGTCTAGAAGGAGAGGGTGAAGAAGCTGGCTACGGTGACCTAATGCCGGTGCAAGAAGAAGAACATGAGGACGGCTCCGGTGACCCAATGCTGGTGCAAGAAGGAGACCGTGATGACGGCTACGGTGACCTAACCGAGTCCGGCCAGGTATATATATTAGTTAAGCCTGTGCTGACTAGCTGATTCATGCATTCATTGTTTTGGTATGTACACATATTAATTAAGTCTTTGTTCTTTTTTCTAGCCCTCCGGATCGAGCACAACTTCGGTAAAGAGACGAGGCCCGAAGAAAAAGTTGAGCTTGGATGAAAGGTTTGAGATCATAGCAATCGCGCCCGACGGCCAACCGATTGAACCCATCCGAACAAAGAACGCATTTGTTGCTCAGTGCGGGGTTCTGGTTAGGGACAAGATCCCGATAAGCATCCAGCAATGGTTTAAGCCGGCTACAGAAGACCCTGAGGTGTCTTATGTCAATGATATGCAGAAAAATGATCTTTGGACTGAGCTGAAGTCAAATTTCAGCCTACCGCCAGAGGATAATCCAGAGAACCCAGTTAAAGAGCAATTAATCAAGTCTTTTGCTCTTAAGAGGACGGGAGAACTATTCAGGGGGTGGAAGAAAGAGCTGAATAAGTTTGTCAAAAATAATGAGACACCAGAATTCAAGGGCAGATATGAGAAGATCAGAGATCACTGGCCCGCATTTGTGGCCCACAAGACATCGGAAAAGAGTAAGAAGATGTCGGCGACAAACAAGAAAAATGCTGCGAAGAAGAAGCTTCACCATCGCACGGGGTCAGGTGGCTACCTCGTAGCCCGGCCTAAGTGGGCCAAGACTGAGAATGATCTGGTTGATAAAGGGATCGAACCAGAGACAATTAACTGGCCAGACCGTTGCCGGACTTGGTTTTTCGGGGTTGGCGGAACCTTGGACCCTGTAACAGGGAAGTGCATTTGGACGAAAGATCAAATGGACATACCAGTCAGGAAGCTTAAGCAGTATATCGAAGCAGCGCAGGAAGGGACGTTCTTTCCAGACAGAGAGAACGACGAGCTCACAATGGCCCTCGGGAATCCTGAGCACCCTAGACGGACACGAGGCACGCCAGGCTCCATTCCGTGGAAGGTTGGGTTTCCGGACACAGGCGGTTACAAATCCCATGAGAGGAGGAAAAAAGTGCAGCAGACCCAAATGCAGGCGTTGCAAGCAAGGGTAGATGCGATAGAGGAACGAGAAGCAAATCGCAGCAAACGTACTGCCGAAGCTTCCCCCGAAGCTACCCCGCCATCTCAGCGCAGAAGCAGCGTGGCTTCCACCGAGCTGCTTCAGCCGGAGCATGCCTTGACGGCTCCTGCCAGCTATCCCGTGGATGCTATCACGGAGTCTCAAAATTGCCACCTTATGACGCAATGGATGAATTTGACGGTCAAGGCGGCTGTTGGCTCTGTTTATCCTACTGAACCCGGCGCAACTTTTCATTGCCGGCCGATTCCAGAAGGATATGCTAGGGTGATGGTGGATTAAATAACGGAGGGATTTGAGGACCTCCAGCTTGACCACCCTACCGGTGATGGGGAGACTCGGCTGGGGTCTGCTCTGAAGACTCCATGCCTATGGCGGAAGGAGCTCATCAACCTTCCGAACTGGACGCCTCCGCCTCCTCCTCCTCCTCTAGCGAGTCAGGGCACTCCGCCTCCTCCACCGCCTCCTCCTCCGGCGTGTGACGATCAGGGCCCTCGGCCGGCTCCTTCTCCGGCGCGTGGCGGCACTCCGCCTCCTTCTCCGCCTGCGCCGGCGCGCCCGAGCAGCCAGCCTCCTCCTTCTCCGCCTCATCAGCAAGGGCGGAAGAGACCCGCCGCCGCTCCGGCAGCTGCTCCGGCGCGTCGTAGTCCTTCTCCTCCGCCTCGTAAGCAGGTAAATAAGACAACCGCTCCGTCTGCTCGGCCGGCGTCTAGCAGTACAACCAGAGGCGGGAGGACATACAGATTCGGTCCTTCTCTAAAGAGTCCACAGAAGTTACCATACGAGAGGACCCCGGAGGAGAACGCGAAGATCGCGTGAACCGAAGTAGTGGGTGACTAGTTTAAAGGGTTGAAAGCAAAGAGACATCCACCTCCGGAGGAGAAGGTAGATCCGGTGAAAGTGAAGCGCACTCTGGCTGCCCTGGCAAAACCACCCAAGTCTCCGCCGAAAGGCAACTATGAGCGCTTTATTGCAAAGACATGGGCCGAAGCGGAGCGGTCGGGAAGTACAGTCAGTGATCAAAGGCTGAAAGAACGACGAGCAGCTGGGAAACAAATTGCCCAGCTCGGCGAACAAGCGAAGCAATCGTGCCCCCCGCTCAAGGTGCCTAGCGACATCGTCGATCCGAGGATGGTGCCCGGTTATTGCAATGTTGACGATTACCTGCCCGACGATGTACATTATGATCCCATGGAGGTGCAGATACAGAGATACGAGTACGGGAAGCCTCTCGTCAAAGATGAAAAATCTTTAACAACGATGATGCGAAGATTACATGATTGGTACTTGAAAATCTGCAGAGAGTCTAGGGGGAGGAGTACTTTGTATGCGAGAGTTAAACCGGAGCATGACCTCGTTGGAATTGAACTGTTGCCTATTCCATTTGAGGAGTTCTATCAGTTTTTCAATCAATTGGCCCTCGATAAAACAACGGTCACCTGCTACTGTCTGTAAATACTACTACTTCTGTCATTAAGTCTCTCTATATAGCTCATCTCTTTCATTGCATGTATTTATAATTATCCTCACTATATTATGCAGATTAAAGATCGCTGAATTGAAGAAAAGACAAATCGGTGATATTGGGTTCGTTAACACATATCTCATAGATGCAACTGAGGTTGAACATCGTCCCAAAGATACCGAGGCCAACTTGCTACGATCATTCAAAAAAAATGAAAACAAAGATATAATAGTCTTTCCTTACAACTTCAAGTGAGTGTTACTGGCTTGTGCATATTCGGTTTCCCTTATATATTAGTCCAGGTTATAGTAATGTAATTGATGAGCTATGCATGCGTGCCTAGAGATTAGGCTTGAGCGGGGAGTATTAACTGTCTTGGACTCTAAACAAAAAGATCCCCAGGAGTATGCAGACATGACTGAAATCCTCAAGAAGTAAGTTAAATCGATCATTATCCACCATATCAGCAACTTTGTTCATTTCCTGATATCAAGTAATTGTTTTCTTTGTCTGGCAGGGTTTGGAGAAAATTCACCAGAAAAGTTTCGGGACTGCCGAAGGAGCTGGAATTTAGACACCCGAAAGTAAGTACTATAGTAGCATGTTCCGCGCATCTCCTAGTGATTCAAGCGCTAGTTTCATCAATACCATTTAGCATTCTTGCTTATCAGTTTGATTGACCTCTATTTCTTGTAAAGTGGTTGTGGCAGGAACAAGGGAATGATTTCTGTGGATACTACGTCTGCGAGTCCATCCGCCACACGACCTGTGAGCGGGGCGGGTACTCTGACGAACAATATGAAGTACGTAAATAACAACATTCACAATTTTATTTTATTACCATCATCTGTGTTGAGTTTCATTCATTCATATATATATGTATTGACCCCCTTCTTCAAATTAGATGTTTCGGAAGCGGGATGAACTCCTAGCACCAGCTCGCATGCGAGCAATTCAAGAGGAATTGGCGGCATTCTTTCTTGACCACGTGATCGCTGAAGACGGAGAATACTATGTGGACCATGAGTCCGTATGATTATATTTGTAAGAGATAATTATTGTATATATGTAGCCGGTAGTGTCGGATAGATATACGAGAACTTGTTGTTCGACCAATCTCTCGGAGAAGGAGAGGTGGTCGATATCACTTCTCTCTGTATGCATATATGTTCATGACGATCTTCTGTTTCCTTCGTTTTCTTACTAGCTAGCTAGCGTGTCTAGTCCTCTCTATACGTATGTATAGTACGTAGCGTCGACCAAGCACGGACATAAGAGAGGACACTTCTCTCTATTAATTATAGCTAGCTAACACAATATATGAAACACCTAAATTAACCCCCCAAAACCCCCAAACCCTCCCCCCCTTTCAAAAAAACAAAAACTCCAGCCACAGAAATGTTGACGCGTGGATGCCTATTGGTCCCGGTTGGTGCCACCAACCGGGACCAAAGGGTCTCCTGCCTGGGCTCGCGCACAGGCCACGTGGAGGCCCATCTGTCCCGGTTCTGGATTGAACCGGACTAAAGGGACAGGGCATTAGTACCGACCCTTTAGTCCCGGTTCCAGAACCGGGACAAAAGGCCCTTACGAACCTGGGACTACAGGCCTTTTTCTACCAGTGTCAGCTAGAAATCCCCCCCCCCCCTCCTCGTCGTCTCCTCCGAGGCGACCCGGGGGGCCGCCGCCACCTAGTCGCCTGTCTCCCTCCCTCCGCCCATGAAGGTGGCGGCGGGGACCTCGCCGGATCCACCCTTCGTGGAGAGCCTCAGCATCCGGGGTGGCGGCCAGCGGTGTGGCCTGTGCGGCAGGCGGCGCCCTAGGGTGCAGGTGGGCCGCCTTCCCGGCCGCGCGGGCGGCGTGGAGGCGGCGGGCGTCGGCGGCTGCAGCAGCTTCCCATAGGCCGGCTGAACCTTGGAGAATCGGCGTCCACAACCTCTATCTGCTCCAATCCGTGCCGCCCCTGTTCCTGCTGGTTCCGGTCGCCGGTTTCTGGATGTCGGGTGTGCGGATCTGGTGGTTGGGTGCGGATCTGGGGGAAACCCCTGGCCGACGCGGCGGCCACACTGAAGATGTCGCCTTTGGGCGTCGTTTTCCTTGCTAAAGGCTTCGGTGGGCTTCCTGCACTCCACCCCACCCAGCAGGCTCAGGTGAAAGCCTCAGTTCCTTCGATTCATGGCGCACGACGGCACCTTGGTGTCGTGATCCTTCCTGAAGGCATCGTCAGGGAAGTGCTCAAGTGGTGGTGGAGTTGGTGGTGGTTCGACGACGGATTGTATTGGTCTGATCTTCATTTTCGGCAACTTGCTCGGGTCCAGGTGTGGATGGCTTCAACCACTGGTGCGAGGGGATCGGGGTCCCTCTCTCGTGCCATGGGCTATGGAGACTCCTATCCTTGACTGATGCGTGGTGCTGCATACTCTTGGCCTTCTCCGGGGTTTTTCAGCGCCTTCGTTTCGGCAACTCGCGTCCGGTGCTCTGCCTTGCTGCTACCGGCAACGGTGACTGGGTGTTCGGCTCCCCGTTTCATGTGGGTGTGTTCCTGGTGCCTCCTTTGGCTGCATGGGAATTCTGATCTGGGTTCTAGGGTGAACCACTCTGCAGGCCGCCGGTGCGACATCTGTCGAGCCCGGGTGAAAGGGTAGGGGCCCTTTGTGGAGGCGGAGTCAGGTCATGTGTTGCCCCTGTTTTCCCTCTGGTGACAGTCTGTGACACAAAACATGCACGGTGGTGCCTTCCTCCCATAGCCTTAGTAGGTTAGCTGGTTTCGGTATAGCGGCGTTCGATGACATTGTTCTATGCCTTCGAGTTGTTCTACCGAGCACAATGTATCTTCTTTTCCGCTCTTTGTTTTCTTGTTGTTAGTGGCAGTCATGTAATCCTGGCCGGTTGATGGCTTTGTTAATTTAAAGCCGGGCTCTTCTTGAGCCTTTGTTCTAAAAAAGGTGCATTCAGCTCTTGCACTTTAATTTTTGTGAATCATTCGCCTCCTTGCTCTGTTGTTATGATAAATATAATTTATCAACCAGCAATAAAAGGCTACGTACCTTGTGAACCTGGAAAAAGGGATGCGCACCACCATGATAGGCTCTACCTTAAAACATGATATTACAGTTTATAAAAACAAGCTCTATGTCTAATTTCACTGATGATTGCTCCATAAACACCACTGCTGTTTTTCTGTATGTCACTTATAACTTGATTGGAGTCCGATGCTATTACCACGTTTTGGATCATCCAGTCTTCGGCCAAACATAGTCCTTCCCAACACGCAATGGCCTCGAGTGTAGCCACATCTGTTATGACATTTACAACCTAAGCTGAACTGCCCATGTAGTTTCTAAAAGTGTCCCGACAGACAGCAGGGGCAGCCCTTCTCTCGAGCGATCGGGATACTCGCTCATCCACGTGAAGATTAGCGAATCCTTGTGGGGGCGCTCTTAGTTTTGTTGAACTTGGCCCTATTACTCCTTACAGGAAGAAGACCAGCAGTGAAACGATTGATGAAAGCATAAGTCTCTGACGAGCTTTGATAGACTTCCTCGTGTATGGCCTTTCTTCCTGCCCACCAAATTCCCCAAATATCACTGCTAGTTTGATAAACCTCACATGATATAAAAGAATCAATCATGGTGAAATTCCACTGTTTTGCATTTGGCTCTGACATCTCACATGAATGTTCCACTAGATCACCATCAACCAGGGCCCAAATTCATATCACCATTGAAAATTGGAGCAAAGAGTGACACCGTGAATCTTCTGCACTGCATAGTCCACATGAACTTGAGGTGGCCATCTTCCTATATGTCCTGACATCATTTGTTGCAAAGATTGTTTTACTAGCCACCATAAAAACATTCGAGTTTTACCGAGATCCATTGTCTTCCATAGAAGATTCCAAGACTTTCCATCCCGGCCAAAGCTCGATGACCCCGCTGTCCCTTCTTGTTGAGTATATATTTTGTATTGCATGTGTATTGGAGTTATGGCCCACTTCCTAATCTTGTATAGTTGAGGTAGAGATCTTCCATTGTATTATATAAACGTGCACTAGCACCCTATCAATACATAATCATTGTATTGCAAAACCTCCTCTCTACATGGTATCATCTTGGTCGTTCCCCTAGGGTTCGCTGCCGCCGCCACACCCCGCCCCTGCTGCACCCTGCCGTCACCACGCCACTCCCTCTCCGCGCCACCGCCGCCACGTGCTGCCGCTTCCGCTCCATGCCGCGCCCGCACCTCCTCCCATGCCCGCGCCGCCTGATCTCCGCCGCGCCTGCGCCTCCTCCCTGAGCCCGCGCCGCCACCTCCTGCCGCCGCACCCGCGCCTCCCCCTCGCGCCCGTGCTGCCGCCTCTCTGCTGCAGCCGCCCCGCCGCTGCTGCCGCCTCTTGTTATCCCACAAGTATAGGGGATCAATTGTAGCCTCTTTTGATAAGTAAGAGTGTCGAACCCAACGAGGAGCTAAAGGTAGAACAAATATTCCCTCAAGTTCTATCAAGCATCGATACAACTCTACGCACGCTTAACGTTCACTTTACCTCGAACAAGTATGAAACTAGAAGTACTTTGTAGGTGTTGTGGGATAGGTTTGCAAGAATATAAAGAGCACGTAAATAAAATCTATGGGTTGTTTGGATAAAGACACAATAAAGTTAGTATAGCGAGTGTGGAAAAGTGGTGGTAGGAGTTGCGAAATTGTCCCTAAGCAATTGACTACTTTACTAGACCGATAGCAAGTTTTATGTGGGAGAGGCCACTGCTAGCATGTCATCCCTGACTTGGAATTCTATGCACTTATGATTGGAACTATTAGCAAGCATCCGCAACTACTAACGTTCATTAAGGTAAAACCCAACCATAGCATTAAGATATATTGGTCCCCCTTCAATCCCGTATGCATCAATTTCTATGCTAGGTTGAAGCTTCTATCACTCTTGCCCTCCAATACATAGTCCTATCAACATACAACTAACCCTATGGTGTGATCCACGTGCGCGCTCATATGATGGGCACCAAAGGACAGCAACATAACCACAAGAAAATTAAACCAATCATAGCAATTCACCAATTACCGATAGGACGACGAAAATCTACTCAGACATCATAGGATGGTAACACATCATTGGATAATAATCTGAAGCATAAAGCACCATGTTAAGGTAGAGGGTATAGCGGGTTGCAGGAGAGTGGACTGATGTAGATAGATGGGGGAATATTATGAAGATGTTGGTGAAGATGACGGAGGTGTTGGTGTAGATCGCCGTCACACGATGATGGCCCCGGCGGTGTGTCGGCGCCACCGGGAGAGAGGGGGAGAGGGCCCCTCTCCTAGTTCTTCTTCCTTGACCTTCCCCCTAGATGGGAGAAGGGTTTCCCCTCTGGTCCATGGCCTCCATGGCGGCGGAGGGGCGAGAGCCCCTCCGATCTGTCTCTCTGTCTCTATCTGTTTCGGAGTTCCAGATTCTGGCCTTTCACCGTTTCTTATATTCCCGGAGATCCGTAACTCCGATTGGGCTGAAATTTGGACACGATTTTTATCTGAATATTGGCCTTCTTGCGGCAAAAGAAGGGCACCAACCGCCTTATAGGGTGGCCACAAGGCTCAGGGGCGCGCCCCCCACCTCGTGGCCCCCTCAGGCATCGTCTCGCGTTGATTCTTCTTCCCAAAAATCACATATATTCCAGAAAAAAAATCCCCGTCAGTTTTTATCCCGTTTGGCCTCCGTTTGATATGGATTTTATGCGAAACAAAAAACATGCAACAAACAAGAACTGGCACTGGGCACTGGATCAATATGTTACTCCCAAATATAGTATAAAAAGTTGCCAAAAGTATATGAAAGTTGTTTAATATTGGCAAGGAACAATGAAAAATTATAGATACGACGGAGACGTATCAGCATCCCTAAGCTTAATTCCTGCTCGTCCTCGAGTAGGTAAATGATAAAAAAGATAATTTTTGATGTGGAATACTACCTAGCATAATCTTGATCATGTAATCTAATCATGGCATGAATATTAAGACACGAGTGATTCAAAGCAATAGTCTATCATTTGACATTAAGACAATAATACTTCAAGCATACCAACCAAGCAATTATGTCCTCTCAAAATAACATAGCCAAAGAAAGCTCATCATTACAAAATCATATAGTTTGGCTATGCTTCATCTTCTCACACAAAATGCTCCCATCATGCACAACCCCGATGACAAGCCAAGCAATTGTTTCACACTTTAGTATTTTCAAACTTTTTCAACCTTCACGCAATATATGAGCGCGAGCCATGGACATAACACTATATGTGAAATAGAATATGATGATGGAGGTTGTGTGGAGAAGACAAAAAAGGGAGAAAGTCTCACATCGACGCGGCTAATCAACGGGCTATGGAGATGCCCGTCAATTGATGTCAATGCGAGGAGTAGGGATTGCCATGCAACGGATGCACTAGGACCTATAAGTGTATGAAAGCTCAAACTGGAAACTAAGTGGGTGTGCATCCAACTTGTTTTCTCATGAAGACCTCGGGCATTTGACGAAGCCCAGGATTGGAATATACAAGCCTAGTTCTATAATGAAAATTCCCACTAGTATATGAAAGTGATAACTATGTGAAGAACATGGTGCTACTCTGAAGCACAAGTGTGGTAAAAGGATAGTAAGATTGCCCCTTCTCTCTTTTTCTCTCATTTTTTTTTTTGTTTTTTTTTGTGGGCTTATTTGGCCTCTTTTTTATATTTGGGCTTCTTTGGCCTCTTTTATTTTTATTTTTAAAGTTCGTAGTCTCATCCCGACTTGTGGGGGAATCATAGTATCCATCATACTTTCCTCACTGGGGCAATGCTCTAATAATGATGATCATCACACTTTTATTTACTTACAACTCGATGTCTAGAACAAAGTATGACTCTATATGAATGCCTTTGGCAGTGTACCAAGATGTGCAATGATCTAGCGTAGCAAAGATATCAAAAAATGGAAAAGCCATGAAAATATCATGCTAGCTATCTTATGATCATGCAAAGCAATATGACAATGAATGTTCAAGCAATGTATATGATGATGGAAGTTGCATGTCAATATATCTCGAAATGGCTATGGAAATGACATAATAGGTAGATATAGTGGCTGTTTTTGAGGAAGATATAAGGAGGCTTATGTGTGATAGAGCGTATCGTATCACGGGGTTTGGATGCATCGGCGAAGTTTGCACCAACTCTCGAGGTGAGAAAGGGCAATGCACGGTACCGAAGAGGCTAGCAATGATGGAAGGGTGAGCGTACGTATAATCCATGGACTCAACATTAGTCATAAAAACTCACATACTTATTGCAAAAATCTACAAGTCATCAAAACGAAGCACTACGGGCATGCTCCTAGGGGGATAGATTGGTAGGAAAAGACCATCGCTCGTCCTTGACCGCCACTCATAAGGAAGACAATCAAAGAAACACCTCATGCTTCAAATTTGTTACACAACGGTTACCATACGTGCATGCTACGGGACATGCAAACCTCAACACAAGTATTTCTCAATTTCACAATTACTCAACTAGCACGACTCTAATATCACCACCTTTATATTGCAAAACTATTTCAAGGAATCAAACATATCACATTCAGTGATCTACAAGTTTTATGTAGGATTTTATGACTAACCATGTGAATGACCAATTCATGTCATCTCTTTAAATAGATATAAGTGAAGCAAGAGAGTTTAATTCTTTCAACAAAAATTATGCCCACGCTCTAACAAATATAAGTGAAGCAAAAGAGCATTCTACAAATGGCGGTTTTCTATGTGAAGAGAAACAGGCAATCCAAACTTCAAATGATATACGTGAAGCACATGAAGCATTCTATAAAGCCATACTCAAAAGATATAAGTGAAGTACAATGAGCATTCTATAAATCAACCATGGAATATCTCATACCAGCATGGTGCATCAAAGAAAAGTGAAAACTAAATGCAAAAGACACTCCAAGATTTGCACATATCACATGAACGAAACGAAACCGAAAACATACCGATACTTGTTGAAGAAAGATGGGATGCCTTCCGGGCCATCCCCAAGCTTGGACGCTTGAGTCTCCTTAAATATTTACTTGGGGTGCCTTGGGCATCCCCAAGCTTGAGCTCTTGCCTCTCCTCCTTCTCCTCATGTCAAGACCTCCTCGATCCTTGATCACTTCATCCACACAAAACTCAACAGAAAGATCCGTTAATATAATAAAGCAAATCACTACTCTCAGTAATGTTGCAAACCAATTCATATTTTTTTTGCATTATAGCTACTGCAGTATAACTTTTACATGGCTTATCCACTGACAAAAATTGATAGTTTATCAAAACAAGCAAGCTATGCATCAAAAACAGAATCTATCTTAAAAGTGCTGCCACGGAGACAACCCAGAAGTTTTAGAGAGTAATTTATTTCTGTTATGTGCTTTTATAAACTTTAAAAACAAAAATAATTTGCCAAGATTTGCCTCCCTGGCAGCGCTTTCTTTAAAGCCATTAAGTCAGGCATATAGTGCTCAAGTAATGGATCCACCCGGATCCCAAGGTATATCAAAGCCAATTTTAATTAACAATGATTTGTGATTTAGTAGTGAGCACAAAGTAACATATATCATGCAACAACGAAGTCTAACTCTCTTCCTATGCATCGGCATGTCATACAAGAATAATTCATGCACATCAAGTAATGGCCAATACATAGCATAAGCACTTTCTTGCAATTTTATCATACTGGAAACATGGAGAGGCGGAGATTTAGTTCCTCTCTCATAATAATTGCAAGTAGGAGCAGCAAGCACATGCATATTATATCTATCAAAATCATCATGTGTGGTAGTAAAACGCAACCCATCAATATAATCCTTAATAAGGGCAAACTTCTCCGATATAGTGTAGTCGGGAGAATTCGAAAAGATAATAGGACTATCATGCGTGGGTGTAATAGCAACAATTTCATGTTTAACATAAGGAACTATAGCAAGTTCATCTCCATAAGCATAATTCATATTGGCATCTGTTGGGGAACGTAGTATTTGAAAAAAATTCCTACGATCACGCAAGATCTATCTAGGAGAAGCATGGCAACGAGCGGGGAGAGTGTGTCCAAGTACCCTCGTAGACCGAAAGCGGAAGCGTTTAGTAACGCGGTTGATGTAGTTGAACGTCTTTGCGATCTAACCGATCCAAGTACCGAACGCACGACATCTCCGAGATATGCACACGTTGAGCTCGGTGACATCCCTCGAACTTTCGATCCAGTTGAGGCCGAGGGAGAGTTTCGTTAGCACGACGGCGAGGTGACGGCGACAATATGACCGAGGTGGAAAACTGTGAGGGGGGCACCGCGCATGGCTAAAGATCAACTTGTGTGTCTCTGGGGTGCCCCTTCGCCACGTATATAAAGGAGGGGAGGGAGGAGGTGGCCGGCCCTAGGGGGACCGCCAGGTGTGGGGAATCCTACTAGGACTCCCCAGTCCAAGTAGGATTCCTCTCGTCTTTCCTATTCCTAGTAGGAGAAGGAGGGAAGGAGGAGGAGGGGAGAAGGAAGGAGAGGGGCTACTGAGGGAGTCCTGGATTAGGGGGTGTCCGGAAAGCCGGACTATACCTTCAGCCGGACTCCTGGACTATGAAGATACAAGATTGAAGACTTCGTCCCATGTCCGGAAGGGACTTTTCCTTGGCGTGGAAGGCAAGCTTGGCGATACAGATATATAGATCTCCTACCATTGTAACCGACTCTGCGTAACCCTAGCCCTCTCCGGTGTCTATATAAACCGGAGGGTTTTAGTTCGTAGGACGAACAACAATCAAACCATAGGCTAGCTTCTAGGGTTTAGCCTCCTTGATCTCGTGGTAGATCTACTCTTGTACTACCCATATCATGAATATTAATCAAGCAGGAGTAGGGTTTTACCTCCATCGAGAGGTGCCGAACCTGGGTAAAAACATCGTGTCCCTTGTCTCCTGTTACCATCCACCTAGACGCACAGTTCGGGACCCCCTACCCGAGATCCGCCAGTTTTGACACCGACAGGCGCCGCCCCCTCCTAGTGCAATTCGGACCAACCCATGGGGGGTCTGATGTAGACATAGACCTAGGGTAGGGTAATAGGACTGACCTATATGCCCTACTTAGAGTCTTTTCCTAAATACTAAGAAGTTCAAAAATTAGAAGCAGAGGACCAGCAAAGGTGTCAAGCGAAGTCCACTCGACCTATCAATCACTCGACGACCTCTCTTACCCAGGTCACTCGACCACCAAACCACTCGACATACCAGAAGACCTAAAGCCGCTCTGCGCAGCAACGGTCAAGAATTCATTCACACACTTAATGACCATTTGTAGCACTTTAATATAGGCGTTACCTGTAACGCCCCCTATTAATGTATATTGAAATCTGTGTAACGGAGGGGAGCTGGGGTCCTGGCGTACTCTATATAAGCCACCCCCTCCTCTGGGACAAGGGTTCACACCTCTGTAATTCATACACACATAATCCAGTCGACCGCCTCTGGGCTCCGAGACGTAGGGCTATTACTTCTTCCGAGAAGGGCCTGAACTCGTAAACCTCGTGTGTCTACGACTACTCCATAGCTAGGATCTTGCCTCTCCATTCCTACCCCCTACACTACTGTCAGACTTAGAACCACGACAGTTGGCGCTCACCTTGGGGCAGGTGTCTTAGCGACTTGTTGGAGAAGTTGCAATTTTTCCGATCCCCTTCATCATGGTTTCAGGCGGAGTTTTGGTGGAGGGCCGCGAGATCCGTCTCGGTGCGCTTACGTTCATCGCCGACGACTCCGCTTGGCTTCAGGAGGCTCCGCTCGACGTCGACGGGCTCCCTGTCCGAGGAGCAACACACTTTCGCGCGTGCGTCCGCCGTGTCCTCTTGCGGCAACCATCGACCCATTATCGGTCATCCGATGTGCCGTCCTCCCTCCCTGTTTCCCGCCGGCGCAAGCGCTCCGGTCGGTCGAGGCTTCAGCGGTGGGTGAGACACGCGGTGGATCGCCAGTCGGCCACCCCCCAAGTCGCGGCGATCGAGCCCGACGAATCTCTTTACGGCCTGTTCGACCTTTCGACTGGCTCCGCAGAGACTGCATCCGAGTGCGACAGCAGTGATCCAGCGGCGGAGGTTCTGATGGTTGATGGACCACGCAGTCCTCCCGGCTTTCCCCGCACCGACGGAGGCACCGGCGGAGGCGATCCGTCGCATGCCCATGAAGAATATCTCCCCGAGCCCCTCACGTCGCTGCAGAGGGAAGAACTTCGCCGCTGGAACATGGATGCGCTGCACACTCCTATCATTGGAGAAACCCCTGAGGCCCGTGCCTTAGAAGTCGCTCGCTTGGCCAACTTGGCTGAGCGTACTCGACTGGAGAACCTCCAGTGAGTACTCGACGAGCGTGCGCGACAACGGATTCCAGAATCCAGTCGACATCAGCTCTTTCGACTCAGGTATATCGGACTCCGATTCAGAATTTAGTAGCTGCAGCCCGTATAGCAGAGTCGATTCAGCCTTCAAAGTCAGAGGCTGGCAGAGGCCTGTTACAGATCAGAGCACTACTCTGGGCGGCAGGAGATCAGAATTCAGTTGTATCTCAGTCACAGAATAGGATCCACAGCAGATCCGTCGCTGCAGATACAGTCTAGTCGGCCCACAGCCCAAGATCGCCCCCGAGGCGTGAGGTACGTGGGAACCGGCGTGATCAGTACAGAAACCGTGAGCAGTATGATCATCGACTCGATCGTGATGATCGACGTCGAGTGCCCACTCCTCGTCCAAGGAGTGGATCGTACGTGCCTCGACAGCAGGATGACAGACGCCCTCACAGTGTGGGGCGAAGGATTCCAGTCGACCCCAGGGAACCAGGCTTTGATGCGAGATCTATTCTCGTTCAGGGTTTAGTCGATAGGAACAGAGCTCACCGAGAAGGTAATGACAGAATGTACCCACCAGTAGCAGAGTACACATCTCAGGGCCAGAGTGCTTCAGCAGTGCCATTAGAGCCGCGGTGATTCCTCCCAACTTCAGGTTGGCGACTGGAGTCAGTAAGTTCACTGGTGAGTCCAAGCCTGATACCTGGATTGAGGACTACTGAGTGGCTGTTCAGATTGGCGGCGGCAACGACGAAGTGGCCATGAAACACCTGCCTCTTATGTTGGAGGGATCGGCCAGAGCATGGCTGAATCAGTTAGCACCCAGCTGTTGGGGAACGTAGTAATTTCAAAAAATTTCCTACGCACACGCAAGATCATGGTGATGCATAGCAACGAGAGGGGAGAGTGTGATCTACATACCCTTGTAGACCGACAGCGGAAGCGTTATGACAACGCAATTGATGTAGTCGTACGTCTTCACGGCCCGACAGATCAAGCACCGAAACTACGGCACCTCCGAGTTTTAGCACACGTTCAGCTCGATGACGATCCCCAGACTCCGATCCAGCAAAATGTCGGGGAAGAGTTCCGTCAGCACGACGGTGTGGTGATGATCTTGATGTTCTACCGTCGCAGGGCTTCGCCTAAGCACCGCTACAATATTATTGAGGATTATGGTGGAAGGGGGCACCGCACACGGCTAAAAGAACGGTCATGAAGATCAACTTGTGTGTCTATGGGGTGCCCGCTGCCCCCGTATATAAAGGAGTGGAGGAGGGGAGAGCCGGCCCTCTCTATGGCGCGCCCTAGGGGAGTCCTACTCCCACCGGGAGTAGGATTCCCCCTTTCCTAGTCCAACTAGTAGTCCTTCCAAGTATTAGGAGTAGGAGACAAGGAAGGGGAAGAGGGAAGAGAAGGAAGGAGGGGGCGCCGCCCCTCCCCCTAGTCCAATTCGGACTAGTCAATGGGGGGGGGCGCGGCCTGCCTCTCCCTTTCCCCTAAAGCCCAATAAGGCCCATATACTTCTTCCCCCGTATTCCCGTAACTCCCCGGTACTCCGAAAAATACCCGAACCGCTCGGAACCTTTTCAATGTCCGAATATAGTCGTCCAATATATCGATCTTTACGTCTCGACCATTGCGAGACTCCTCGTCATGTCCCTGATCTCATCCGGGACTCCGAACTCCTTCGGTACATCAAAACTCATAAACTCATAATATAACTGTCATCGAAACCTTAAGCGTGCGGACCCTACGGGTTCGAGAACAATGTAGACATGACAGAGACACGTCTCCGGTCAATAACCAATAGCGGGACCTGGATGCCCATATTGGCTCCTACATATTCTACGAAGATCTTTATCGGTCAGACCGCATAACAACATATGTTGTTCCCTTTGTCATCGGTATGTTACTTGCCCGAGATTCGATCGTCGGTATCTCAATACCTAGTTCAATCTCGTTACCGGCAAGTCTCTTTACTCATTCCGTAATACATCATCTCGCAACTAACTCATTAGTTGCAATGCTTGCAAGGCTTATGTGATGTGTATTACCGAGAGGGCCCAGAGATACCTCTCCGACAATCGGAGTGACAAATCCTAATCTCGAAATACGCCAACCGAACATGTACCTTTGGAGACACCTATAGAGCTCCTTTATAATCACCCAGTTACATTGTGACGTTTGGTAGCACACAAAGTGTTTCTCCGGGCAACGGGAGTTGCATAATCTCATAGTCATAGGAACATGTATAAGTCATGAAGAAAGCAATAGCAACATACTAAACGATCAAGTGCTAAGCTAATGGAATGGGCCATGTCAATCACATCATGTGATCCCCTTAATCAAATAAAAACTCTTTTGTTCATCGTTAGGAAACATGACCATCTTCGATTAACGAGCTAGTCAAGTAGAGGCATACTAGTGACACTCTGTTTGTCTATGTATTCACACATGTATTATGTTTCCGGTTAATACAATTCTAGCATGAATAATAAACATTTATCATGATATAAGGAAATAAATAATAATTTTATTATTGCCTCTAGGGCATATTTCCTTCAGTCTCCCACTTGCACTAGAGTCAATAATCTAGTTCACATCGCCATGTGATTCAACACTAATAGTTCACATCACCATGTGATTAACACCCATAGTTCACATCGTCATGTGACCTATACCCAAAGGGTTTACTAGAGTCAGTAATCTAGTTCACATCGTTTATGTGATTAACACCCAAAGAGTACTAAGGTGTGATCATGTTTTGCTTGTGAGATAATTTTAGTCAACGGGTCTATCACATACAGATCCGTAAGTATTTTGCGAATTCTATGTCTACAATGCTCTGCACGGAGCTACTCTAGCTAATTGCTCCCACTTTCAATATGTACCTAGATCGAGACTTAGAGTCATCCAGATCTGTGTCAAAACTTGCATCAACGTAACTTTTTATGACGAACCTTTTGTCACCTCCATAATTGAGAAATATTTCCTTATTCCACTAAGGATAATTTTGACCGCTGTCCAGTGGTCTACTCTTAGACCACTATTGTAGTCTGTTGCTTAACACAGTGTAGGGTATACAATAGATCTGGTACACAGCATGGCATACTTTATAGAACCTATGGCTGAGGCATAGGGAATGACTTTCATTCTCTTTCTATCTTCTGCTGTGGTCGGGCTTTGAGTCTTACTCAATTTCACACCTTGTAACACAGCCAAGAACTCTTTCTTTGACTGTTCCATTTTTGAACTGCTTCAAAATATTGTCAAGGTATGTACTCATTGAAAAAACTTATCAAGCGTCTTGATCTATCTCTATAGATCTTGATGCTTAATATGTAAGCAGCTTCACCGAGGTCTTTCTTTGAAAAACTTCTTTCAAAACACTCCTTTATGCTTTGCAGAATAATTCTACATTATTTCCGATCAACAATATGTCATTCACATATACTTATCAGAAATGTTGTAGTGCTCCCACTCACTTTCTTGTAAATACAGTCATCACCGCAAGTCTGTATAAAACTATATGCTTTGATCATCTCATCAAAGCGCATATTCCAACTACGAGATGCTTGCACCAGTCCATAGATGGATCGCTGGAGCTTGCACATTTTGTTAGCACCTTTAGGATTGACAACACCTTCTGGTTGTATCATATACAACTCTTCTTTAATAAATCCATTAAGGAATGCAGGTTTTTTTATCCATTTGCCGAATTTCGTAAAATGCGGCAATTGCTAACATGATTCGGACAGACTTAAGCATAGATACGAGTGAGAAACTCTCATCGTAGTCAACACCTTGAACTTGTAGAAAACCTTTTTGCGACAATTCTAGCTTTGTAGATAGTAACACTACTATTAGCGTCCGTCTTTCTCTTGAAGATCCATTTAATCTCAATGGCTCGCCGATCATTGGGCAAGTCAATCAAAGTCCATACTTTGTTCTCATACATGGATCTCATCTTAGATTTCATGGCCTCAAGCCATTTCGCGGAATCTGGACTCATCATCGCTTCCTCATAGTTCGTAGGCTCGTCATGGTCAAGTAACATGACCTCCAGAACTGGATTACCGTACCACTCTGGTGCGGATCTCACTCTGGTTTACCTACGAGATTCGGTAGTAACTTGATCTGAAGTTACATGATCATCATCATTAGCTTCCTCACTAATTGGTGTAGTAGTCACAGGAACAGATTTCTGTGATGAACTACTTTCCAATAAGGGAGCAAGTACAGTTACCTCATCAAGTTCTACTTTCCTCCCACTCACTTCTTTCGAGAGAAACTCCTTCTCTAGAAAGGATCCATTCTCAGCAACGAATATCTTGCCTTCAGATCTGTGATAGAAGGTGTACCCAACAGTTTCTTTTGGGTATCCTATGAAGATTAACTTCTCCGATTTGGGTTCAAGCTTATCAGGATGAAACTTTTTCATATAAGCATCACAATCCCTAAACTTTAAGAAACGACAGCTTAGGTTTCTTGCCAAACCATAGTTCATACGGTGTCATCTCAACGGATTTAGAAGGTGCCCTATTTAACGTGAATGCAACTGTCTCTAATTCATAACCCCAAAATGATAGTGGTTAATCGGTAAGAAACATCATAGATTGCACTATATCCAATAATGTACGGTTATGACGTTCGGACACACCATTACACTGTGGTGTTCCAGGTGGCGTAAGTAGTAAAACTATTTCACATTGTTTTAACTGAAGGCCAAACTCGTAACTCAAATATTTACCTCTGCGATCATATTGTAGAAACTTTTATTTTCTTGTTACGATGATTCGCTACTTCTCTCTGAAATTCTTTGAACTTTTCAAATGTTTCAGACTTGTGTTTCATCAAGTAGATATACCCATATCTGCTCAAATCATCTGTGAAGGTCAGAAAATAACGATACCCGCCGCGAGCCTCAACACTCATTGGATCACATACATCAGTATGTATTATTTCCAATAAGTCAGTTGCTCGCTCCATTGTTCCGGAGAACGGAGTCTTAGTCATCTTGCCCATAAGGCATGGTTCGCAAGCATCAAGTGATTCATAATCAAGTGATTCCAAAATCCCATCAGCATGGAGTTTCTTCATGCGCTTTACACCAATATGACCTAAATGGCAGTGCCACAAATAACTTGCACTATCATTATTAACTTTGCATCTTTTGGTTTCAATATTATGATTATGTGTATCACTACGATCGAGATCCAACGAACTATTTTCATTGGGTGTGTAACCATATAAGGTTTTATTCATGTAAACAGAAAAACAATTTATTCTCTTACTAAAATGAATAACTGTATTACAATAAACATGATCAAATCATATTCATGCTCAACGCAAACACCAAATAACACTTATTTAGGTTCAACACTAATCCCGAAATTGTAGGGAGTGTGCGATGATGATCATATCAATCTTGGAACCACTTCCAACACACATCGTCACTTCACCCTTAACTAGTCTCTGTTTATTCTGCAACTCCCGTTTCGAGTTACTAATCTTAGTAACTGAACTAGTATCAAATACTGAGGGGTTGCTATAAACACTAGTAAAGTACACATCAATAACATGTATATCAAATATACTTATGTTCACTTTGCCATCCTTCTTATCCGCCAATCACTTGGGGTAGTTCCGCTTCCAGTGACTAGTCCCTTTGCAGTATAAGCACTTAGTCTCAGGCTTAGGACCAGACTTGGGCTTCTTCACTTGAGCAGCAACTTGCTTGTTGTTCTTCTTGAAGTTCCCCTTCTTCCCTCTGCCCTTTTTCTTGAAACTAGTGGTCTTGTCTACCATCAACACTTGATGCTTTTCTCGATTTCTACCTTCGTCAATTTCAACATTACGAAGAGCTTGGGAATCGTTTCCGTTATCCCTTGCATATCATAGTTCATCACGAAGTTCTACTAACTTGGTGATGGTGACTAGAGAATTCTGTTAATCACTATTTTATCTAGAAGATTAACTCCCACTTGATTCAAGCAATTGTAGTACCCAGACAATCTGAGCACATGCTCACTAGTTGAACGATTCTCCTCCATCTTTTAGCTATAGAACTTGTTGGAAACTTCATATCTGTCAACTCGATCATTTGCTTGAAATATTAACTTCAATTCCTGGAACATCTCATATGTTCCATGACGTTCAAAACGTCTTTGAAGTCCCGATTCTAAGCCGTTAAGCATGGTGCACTAAACTATCAAGTAGTCATCATATTGAGCTAGCCAAACGTTCATAACGTCTGCATCTGCTCCTGCAATAGGTCTGTCACCTAGCGGTGCATCAAGGATATAATTCTTCTGTGCAGCAATGAGGATAAACCTCAGATCACGGATCCAATCCGCATCATTGCTACTAACATTTTTCAACACAATTTTCTCTAGGAACATATCAAAAATAAACACAGGGAAGCAACAACGCGAGCTATTGATCTACAACATAATTTGCAAAATACTACCAGGACTAAGTTCATGATAAATTTAAAGTTCAATTAATCATATTACTTAAGAACTCCCACTTAGAAAGACATCCCTCTAATCTTCTAAGTGATCACGTGATCCAAATCAACTAAACCATGTCCGATCATCACGTGAGATGGAGTAGTTTTCAATGGTGAACATCACTATGTTGATCATATCTACTATATGATTCACGCTCGACCTTTCGGTCTCTGTGTTCCGAGGCCATATCTGTATATGCTTGGCTTGTCAAGTATAACCTGAGTATTCCGTGTGTGCAACTGTTTTGCACCCGTTGTATTTGAACGTAGAGCCTATCACACCCGATCATCACGTGGTGTCTCAGCACGAAGAACTTTCGCAACGGTGCATACTCAGGGAGAACACTTCTTGATAATTAGTGAGAGATCATCTTAAAATGCTACCGTCAAACTAAGCAAAATAAGATGTATAAAAGATAAACATCATATGCAATCAAAATATGTGACATGATATGGCCATCATCATCTTGCGCCTTTGATTTCCATCTCCAAAGTACTGTCATGATCTCTATCGTCACCGGCATGACACCATGATCTTCATCATCTTGATCTATATCAATGTGTCTTCACGTGGACGTCACGCCAACTATTGCTCTTGCAACTATTGCTATCGCATAGCGATAAAGTAAAGCAATTATTTGGCGCTTGCATCTTATGCAATAAAGAGACGACCATAAGGCTTTTGCCAGTTGCCGATAACTTCAACAAAACATGATCATCTTATACAAAAACTTATAACTCATCACGTCTTGACCATATCACATCATAACATGCCCTGCAAAAACAAGTTAGACGTCCTCTACTTTGTTGTTGCAAATTTTACGTGGATGCTACGGGCTTAACAAGAACCGTTCTTACCTACGCATAAAAACCACAACGATAGTTTGTCAAGTTGGTGCTATTTTAACCTTCGCAAGGACCGGGCGTAGCCACACTCGGTTCAACTAAAGTTGGAGAAACTGACACCCGCCAGCCACCTGTGTGCTAAGCACGTCGGTAGAACCAGTCTCGCGTAAGCATACGCGTAATGTCGGTCCGGGCCGCTTCATCCAACAATACCACCGAACCAAAGTGTGACATGCTGGTAAGCAGTATGACTTATATCGGCCACAACTCACTTGTGTTCTACTCGTGCATATTACATCAACGCATAAAACCTAGGCTCGGATGCCACTGTTGGGGAACGTAGTAATTTCAAAAAAATTCCTACGCACACGCAAGATCATGGTGATGCATAGCAACGAGAGGGGAGAGTGTGATCTACGTACCCTTGTAGACCGACAGCGGAAGCGTTATGACAACGCGGTTGATGTAGTCGTACGTCTTCCCGGCCCGACCGATCAAGCACCGAAACTACGACACCTCCGAGTTTTAGCACACGTTAAGCTCGATGACGATCCCCGGACTCCGATCCAGCAAAGTGTCGGGGAAGAGTTCCGTCAGCACGACGGCGTGGTGACGATCTTGATGTTCTACCGTCGCAGGGCTTCGCCTAAGCACCGCTACAATATTATCGAGGATTATGGTGGAAGGTGGCAGTGCACACGGCTAAGAGAACGATCATGCGCTTCAACTTGTGTGTCTATGGGGTGCCCCCTGCCTGCGTATATAAAGGAGTGGAGGAGGGGAGGGCCGGCCCTCTCTATGGCGCGCCCTAGGGGAGTCGTACTCCCACCGGGAGTAGGATTCCCGCTTTCCTAGTCCAACTAGGAGTCCTTCCAAGTATTAGGAGTAGGAGACAAGGAAGGGGAAGAGGGAAGAGAAGGAAGGAGGGGGCGCCGCCCCTCCCCCTAGTCCAATTCGGACTAGTCAATGGGGGGGCGCGCGGCCTGCCTCTCCCTTTCCCCTAAAGCCCAATAAGGCCCATATACTTCTTTCCCCGTATTCCCGTAACTCCCCAGTACTCCGAAAAATACCTGAACCACTCGGAACCTTTCCGATGTCCGAATATAGTCGTCCAATATATCGATCTTTACATCTCGACCATTTCGAGACTCCTCGTCATGTCCCTAATCTCATCCGGGACTCCGAACTCCTTCGGTACAATGTAGATATGACCGAGACACGTCTCCGGACAATAACCAATAGAGGAACCTAGATGCTCATATTGGCTCCCACCTACAAAGATCTTTATTGGTCAGACCGCATAACAACATACGTTGTTCCCTTTCTCATCGGTATGTTACTTGCCCGAGATTCGATCGTCGGTATCTCAATACCTAGTTCAATCTCGTTACCGGCAAGTCTCTTTACTCATTCCGTAATACATCATCTCGCAACGAACTCATTAGTTGCAATGCTTGCAAGGCTTATGTGATGTGTATTACCGAGAGGGCCCAGAGATACCTCTCCGACAATCGGAGTGACAAGTCCTAATCTCGAAATACGCCAACCCAACATGTACCTTTGGAGACACCTGTAGAGCTCCTTTATAATCACCCAGTTACGTTGTGACGTTTGGTAGCACACAAAGTGTTCCTCCGGCAAACGGGAGTTGCATAATCTCATAGTCATAGGAACATGTATAAGTCATGAAGAAAGAAATAGCAACATACTAAACGATCGGGTGCTAAGCTAATGGAATGGGTCATGTCAATCACCTCATTCTTCTAATGATGTGATCCCGTTAATCAAATAACAATTCTTTTGTTCATGGTTAGGAAACATGACCATCTTTGATTTACGAGCTAGTCAAGTAGAGGCATACTAGTGACACTCTGTTTGTCTATGTATTCACACATGTATTATGTTTCCGGTTAATACAATTCTAGCATGAATAATAAACATTTATCATGATATAAGGAAATAAATAATAATTTTATTATTGCCTCTAGGGCATATTTCCTTCACCAGCAGCATTTACACTTGGGAAGATCTTGCCCGAGTGTTTGTCAGAACATTTGAAGGAACTTGCAAGCGACCAGCAGGGTTGACAGAGCTGCAATCTTGTGTGCAGAAGCCGAATGAAACTTTGAGAGCTTACATCCAGAGATGGATCACATTGCATCACACGGTAGAGAACATATCTGATCACCAAGCAGTCTATGCCTTCAAGGAAGGCGTTAAGTACAGAGAGCTGAACCTGAAATTTGGTCGAACCGGAGACATGTCTCTGAGTCGAATGATGGAGATTGCCACCAAGTATGCAAATGGCGAAGAAGAGGATCGACTCCGGAGTGGCAAGCACAAGTCAGTTGCCCACGAAACCGGAGGAGGGAACTACAGTCGGAAGCAGAAGCGGAAAGCCGAGCCAGCCGCCCCTGGCGTGTAGGTGCACTATTACGCGGTAGGGATTGCAATTTTTCTCGCATTTTCATTTTTTCACTCAAACTCAAGGGAGAAACTTTGCTTCTTATCTTTTTTTAAAGATTGACGAATCAAATGATATTTCTGTTCTAATTTCTGCCGCTTCTTCTCCCTCTGAATCAAACTTTTTTTTGCCATAATGTGTCGTTGCTATTATTACCAAGTATACGGTTCTAATCCTAGATGGAAAAATAAATAGAAAAAGAAATCTAAAAAGGCAGATCCTCCCTCTCTATCAAGAGTAATGAACTAGGTGTGATACAGTACAAAAAAACAAACTAAATTAACCAAACTTGCCTGATGTTGAGGCAATCAAGAAAGCTGCATAAGTGAATATATAACCCACGGAAAAGTGAGCTAATCCAACCAATCTTGCTTGCACAACGGAAAGAGCCACGGGCTTATCTCTCCAGCGAATTAAATTAGCTAAAGGTGTGCGTTCATGAGCCCATGCTAAAGTCTCAATTAATTCCTGCCAATACCCCCGCCAGGAAATTAAGAACATAAATCCAGTAGCCCAAACAAGATGTCCAAATAAGAACATCCACGCCCATACCGATAAACTATTCATCCCAAAAGGATTATATCCATTGATAAGTTGTGAAGAGTTTAACCATAGGTAATCTCTTAACCATCCCATCAAATAAGTGGAGGATTCATTAAATTGTGAAACGTTGCCCTGCCATAATGTGATATGTTTCCAATGCCAATAAAAAGTAACCCACCCAATGGTATTTAACATCCAGAAAACTGCCAAATAAAATGCGTCCCAAGCAGAAATATCACAATTACCGCCGCGCCCTGGGCCGTCACAAGGAAAACTATATCCAAAATCCTTTTTATCTGGTATTAATTTGGAACCGCGTGCATCTAAAGCGCCCTTTACTAAAATCAATGTAGTTGTATGCAAACCTAGAGCAATATCATGATGAACCAAGAAATCCCCAGGTCCTATTGTTAAGAAAAGCGAATTACTATTCTCATTAACAGCATTCAACCATCCGGGCAACCATAGGCTTCGACCCGCATTGAAAGCGGGGCCATTCGTTGAAGATAAGAGTATATCGAACCCATATGTCGTCTTGCCATGAGCAGATTGTATTCATTGGGCAAATATAGGTTCGATCAAGATTTGCTTTTCTGGAGTACCAAAAGCAAGCATGACGTTGTTATGAACATAAAGGCCCAAGGTATGGAATCCTAGAAAGAGGCTAGCCCAACTTAAATGAGATATGATAGCTTCTTTATGGTCTAACATTCTTGCCAATACATTATCCTCATTCTGTTCCGGATTGTAATCCCTAATGAAAAAAATAGCTCCATGAGCAAAAGCCCCTGTCATGATGAACCCTGCAATATATTGGTGATGAGTATATAAAGCAGCTTGAGTAGTAAAGTCTTGTGCTATGAATGCATAAGGAGGTAAAGAGTACATATGTTGAGCTACTAAGGAAGTAATAACCCCTAAAGAAGCTAGAGCAAGACCTAACTGAAAATGAATCGAATTGTTGATTGTGTCATAAAGGCCCTTATGCCCACGCCCTAATCGACCCCCCGGAGGAGTATGCGCTTCTAAAAGATCTTTAATACTGTGCCCAATTCCGAAGTTAGTTTGATACATGTGACCGGCAATGAGAAAAATAAATGCAATAGCTAAATGATGGTGAGCCATATCGGTCAGCCACAAACTTTGTGTTTGTGGATGGAATCCCCCAAGAAGAGTTAGAATGGCAGTTCCCGCTCCTTGAGCGGTACCAAATAAATGATTACTCGAATCAGGGTTTTGGGCATAAAGATTCCATTGACCCGTCAAAAGGGGTCCCAACCCCTGGGGATAGGGTAATACATCTAAGAAATTATTCCATCGAACGTACTCCCCCCTGGATGCGGGAATAGCAACATGAACTAAATGTCCTGTCCAAGCCAAAGAACTTACCCCGAAAAGTCCTGACAAATGATGATTGAGACGAGATTCCGCGTTTTTGAACCACGAAAGGCTTGGTTTCCATTTGGGTTGTAGATGTAACCAACCCGCTATTAAGGACAGCGTAGAAAGAAATAATAGAAAAAGAGCTCCAGTATAAAGATCCTCATTGGTGCGTAATCCTATTGTATACCACCACTGATAAACTCCAGAATAAGCAATATTCACTGGACCAGCAGCACCTCCTCGAGTAAAGGCTTCCACAGCGGGTTGACCAAAATGAGGATCCCAAATCGCATGAGCAATAGGTCTTACGTGTAAAGGATCCTGTATCCATGATTCAAAATTTCCTTGCCAAGCTACATGAAACAGATTTCCGGACGTCCATAGAAAGATTATTGCTAATTGCCCAAAGTGAGAAGCAAAAATGTTCTGATAAAGACGTTCTTCAAGTAATATCATCATGACTTTCGAAATCATGTGCGGTAGCAATACCAAACCAAATACGACGAGTAGTGGGGTCCTGAGCTAAGCCTTGGCTAAACCTGGGAAATCTTAATTCCATAATGCCTTTCAAATCCTCCTAGCCACTATCCTACTGCAATAATTCTCGCTAAGAAGAATGCCCATGTCGTGGCAATTCCACCCAGAAGGTAATGGGTTACTCCTACAGCGCGTCCTTGTATAATGCTCAAGGCTCTAGGCTGAGTAGCAGGAGCAACTTTTAATTTGTTATGAGCCCAAACGATAGATTCAATGAGTTCTTGCCAATAACCACGGCCGCTGAATAAAAACATTAAACTGAAGGCCCAGACAAAATGAGCACCTAAGAAAAAAAGACCATATGCAGATAATGAAGAACCATAAGACTGAATGACTTGCGATGCCTGTGCCCACAAGAAATCTCGAAGCCACCCATTAATCGTAATGGAACTCTGTGCAAAGTTTCCCCCTGTAATATGAGTTACCACCCCTTGATCACTTATAGTACCCCAAACATCCGACTGCATTTTCCAACTGAAATGGAAAATGACTACCGAAATTGCATTGTACATCCAGAATAAACCTAAGAAAACATGATCCCAGGCGGATACTTGACATGTTCCCCCTCGGCCAGGCCCATCGCAAGGAAAGCGAAAACCTAGATTTGCTTTATCGGGTATCAAACGGGAACTCCGAGCAAATAAAACACCTTTCAAAAGTATTAATACAGTCACATGTATGGTAAATGCATGAATGTGATGGACTAAAAAATCTACGGTTCCTAATGGAATAGGTAACAAAGCCACTTTGCCACCTACTGCTACTAACTCGCCGCCTCCCCGCCTTGGAACCCTAAGAAAGTGAAAGACCAAGATGGAAATGATGTGTTGGATCTGCCATGCCACATTCACATAGAAAGATGAAGAGGGTAAACTCATTTACCCGAAATATACCACGAGACAGTGTCGGCTCTTGACCCAGCAGTTCCAAGGGAAGCAGCCCAAAGATAAGGAAAAGGAGTCGGACAAAGTTGAGGACAAGGAAGATAGTGATGATTGATACCCCCAGGTCAATTCCACCGTCTATGAGTCGACCCAAAAGTGAAACCTGTCAAAGAACATCTTCGATGGTCCGCCATCCAGAAGAGAAAGGCCATTGGTGAGGAAGTGGCTCGGCTCTTAGCAGCGGAGTTCATCCAAGAGATTTACCACTCCGAGTGGGCGCCAATGTTGTCATGGTTCCCAAGAAGGACAAGTCACTCCGCATGTGCATTGACTTCAAACATATCGATCGGGCCTACCTGAAAGATCATTTTCCTCTCCCCCGCATCGAGCAGATAGTCGACTCGACTGCGGGATGTGAGCGCCTATCTTTTTTAGATGCCTATTCCGGTTACCATCAGATCCGTCTGTATGGACCCCGACGAGATCAAAATAGCTTTTATCACTCCATTCGGGTGCTTCTGTTATGTCACCATGCCATTCGGCCTCAACAATGCCGGAGCCACGTTCATGAGGATGATTCAGAAGTGTTTGCTCACTCAAATCAGTCGGAATGTGGAAGCTTACATGGATGATATTGTGGTCAAGTCACGGAAGGGATCCGACCTGCTGACTGACCTTGCTGAAACCTTTGCCAACCTCAGGAGGTATGATATCAAGCTTAATCCATCCAAGTGCACATTCGCAGTTCCTGGTGGGAAGTTGCTCGGTTTTCTCGTTTTCGAACGAGGAATCGATGCGAACCCAGAAAAAGTTGGTACTATACTCCGAATGAAGCGCCCTGTGCGCGTGCACGATGTCCAGAAGCTTACTGGTTGCTTGGCCGCTTTAAGTCGATTCATTTCTCGTCTCGGTGAAAAGGCGTTGCCTCTTTACCGACTGATGAAGAAGTCAGACAAGTTCAAGTGGACTCCTGAAGCTGATGCAGCATTTGCAGAGCTAAAAGCCTTGCTCTCCACCCAGCCGGTGCTTGCTGCCCCAATCAGCAAAGAGCCTTTGCCGCTTTACATTACAGCCACAGGACAAGTTGTCAGTACAGTACTTACGGTCGAGCGGGAAGAAGAAGGAAAGACCTTTAACGTTCAGCGCCCAGTATATTATGTTTCTGAAGTTTGGACTCCATCAAAGCAAAGATTTCCTCATTATCAGAAGCTTGTATACGGGATTTATATGACCACAAAGAAGGTTGCTCATTACTTCTCTGGTCATTCCATTACAGTCGTCAGTGACGCTCCATTGTCAGAAATTCTACACAACAGAGATGCAACTGGTCGAGTGGCAAAATGGGCGATTGAAATCCTTCCCCTAGATATCAAGTTTGAAGCAAAGAAAGCTATCAAGTCCCAAGCAATAGCAGATTTCGTCGCCGAGTGGATTGAACAGCAACTGCCAACTCAAGTCCACTCGGAGCACTGGACCATGTTCTTCGACGGTTCTAAGATGCTGAATGGTTCCGGTGCTGGGGTAGTATTGGTTTCCCCCCGAGGAGATAAGCTCAGATATGTTCTCCAAATCCACTTTGATTCCTCCAATAATGAAGCAGAATATGAAGCACTTTTGTATGGGTTGCGCATGGCCATTTCACTCGGCGTCTGTCGCCTCATCGTCTATGGCGACTCAGATTTGGTGGTTAATCAGGTGATGAAGGAATGGGACGTCAGAAGTCCAGCCATGACTGGTTATTGCAATTCAGTGAGAAAGCTAGAGAAGAAATTCGAGGGGTTAGAGCTTCATCACATACCCCGACTAAAAAATCAAGCAGCTGATGATTTGGCAAAAATAAGTTCCAAGAGAGAAGCCATTCCCAGCAATGTGTTTTTGGAACACATCCACACGCCATCAGTTCAAGAGGATCCTTTCACTGAAGAAGCCCCGCAGCCAAAAAGTGCCACGGATCCGACTGAAGTTGAGGTTCCAGCAGTGGTCGACCTGATCATGGAAGTTTTGGTCATCACTCCTGACTGGACGGTGCCGTACATCGCGTACATCCTAAGGAAAGAACTCCCAGAGGACGAAGAAGGGGCTCGACAGATCGTCCGTCAGTCCAAGGCGTTTACCATCATAAAGGGACAGTTGTATAGAGAAAGCGCGACTGGAGTCAGCCAGAAGTGTATAACGCCAGAGGAAGGCCAAATAATTCTTGACGATATCCACTCGGGGACCTGTGGTCATCATGCATCCTCTCGGACCATTGTGGCTAAAGCATACCGAGCGGGGTTTTACTGGCCAAGAGCAAATGAAATGGCGAAAGAGATAGTTGACAAATCTGAAGGATGTCAGTTCTACTCCAATATGTCGCACAAGCCGCGCCAGCCCTGAAGACCATTCCACTCGTCTGGCCCTTCGCCGTTTAGGGATTGGATATGGTTGGACCTCTGAGAACGGGCAGGAGCGGCTTCACTCATGTGCTAGTGGCAGTCGACAAGTTTACCAAATGGATTGAAGCTAAGCCTATCAAGAATCTTGATGCCTCCACTCCTATCAGTTTCATCAGAGAGTTGATATTCAAATATGGAGTTCCACATAGCATTATCACTGACAATGGGTCAAACTTCGATTCTGACAAGTTCAGAGCTTTTTGCGCCTCCCAAGGCACACGAGTCGACTATGGTTCAGTCGCCCACCCCCAGTCGAATGGACAAGTAGAAAGAGCAAACGGCTTAATTCTCAAAGGACTAAAACCCCGGCTGATGCGCGACCTCAAGCACGCAGCAGGCGCATGGGTCGACGAGCTTCCATCAGTTCTTTGGGGATTGAGGACCACCCCGAACTGGTCGACCGGACGAACTCCATTCTTTCTGGTCTATGGGGCTGAAGCAGTTTTGCCGAGTGACTTACTTCACAATGCACCCCAAGTCGAGCTCTACTCTGAAGATGAAGCAGAATAAGCCCGGTAGGACGCAATCGACCTCCTGGAAGAAGAAAGAGAGATGGCAATGATCCGATCGACTATCTATCACCAAGACTTGCGTCGATTCCATGCCAGAAATGTGAAGAGTCGAGCCTTCCAAGAAGGAGACTTGGTCCTCCGAGTGGATCAACAGAAACCACACAAGCTCGCTCCTACTTGGGAAGGTCCCTTCATCGTCACCAGAGTCCTCCACAACGGAGTGTACCACCTTTACAATGTTGATCGCAGATCAATGAGCCACGAGCTTGGAATGCGGAGCTGCTCCGCCCCTTTTACACTTAAGTACTCACTCGGATGAGATATAATAAGAGATACCTCTATAGTTTATTTATCAAAGACAAGAGTGTTACAATTTTCCCAGTGTTTGTTGTTGCTTTGGTCTACGTGAGAAATCCCCCAGTGGGTAGCTTAGCTGCGAATCCGTTTTGCCTAAGTTCGAAAAATCCTACCGAGTGGTGAGCCAGCCTCCCACTCGGAGGCTTAGCTGTAGTCCAAGTACTCGCCTAAGTTTAAAAAAATCCTACCGAGTGGTGAGCCAGCCTCCCACTCGGAGGCTTAGCTGCAGTCAAGTACTAGCCTAAGTTCAAAAAATCCTAGCGAGTGGTGAGCCAGCCTCCCACTCAGAGGCTTAGCTGTAGTCCAAGTACTCGCCTAAGTTATAAAATATCCTACCGAGTGGTGAGCCAGCCTCCCACTCGGAGGCTTAGATGCAGTCCAAGTACTCGCCTAAGTTTAAAAAAAATCCTAACGAGTGGTGAGCCAGCCTCCCACTCGGAGGCTTAGCTGCAGTCAAGTACTCGCCTAAGTTTTAAAAAATCATACCGAGTGGTGAGCCAGCCTCCCACTCGGAGGCTTAGCTACAGTCAAGTACTAGCCTAAGTTCAAAAAATCCTACCGAGTGGTGAGCCAGCCTCCCACTCGGAGGCTTAGCTGCAGTCCAAGTACTCGCCTAAGTTTAAAAAAATCCTACCGAGTGGTGAGCCAGCCTCCCACTCGGAGGCTTAGCTGCAGTCCAAGTACTTGCCTAAGTTTAAAAAAAGTCCTACCGAGTGGTGAGCCAGCCTCCCACTCGGAGGCTTAGCTGCAGTCAAGTACTCGCCTAAGTTTGAAAAATCCCACCGAGTGGAGAGCAATCCTCCCACTCGGGGGCTTAGCTGAAGTCCAGTACTCGCCTAAGTTGAAAAAATCCTACCGAGTGGTGAGCAATCCTCCCACTCGGGGGCTTAGCTGAAGTCCAAGTACTCGCCTAAGTTTGAAAAATCCCACCGAGTGGAGAGCAATCCTCCCGCTCGGGGGCTTAGCTGCAGTCATGTACTCGCCTAAGTTTGAAAAATCCCATCGAGTGTAGAGTAATCCACCCACTCGGGGGATTAGCTGCAGTCCAGTACTAGCCTAAGTTGAAAAAATCCTACCGAGTGGTTGGCAATCCTCCCACTCGGGGGCTTAGCTGCAGTCCAAGTACTCTCCTAAGTTTGAAAAATCCCACCGAGTTGAGAGGAATCCTCCCACTCGGGGGCTTAGCTGCAGTCCAAGTACTCGCCTAAGTTTGAAAAATCCCACCGAGTGGAGAGCAATCGTCCCACTCGGGGGCTTAGCTGCAGTCCAGTACTCGCCTAAGTTGAAAAAATCCCACCGAGTGGAGAGCAATCCTCCCACTCGGGGGCTTAGCTGCAGTCCAGTGCTCGCCTATGTTGAAAAAATCCTACCGAGTGGTGAGAGATCCTCCCACTCGGGGGCTTAGCTGCAGTCCAATACTCGCCTAAGTTCAAAAAAATCCTACCGAGTGGTGAGCAATCCGCCCACTCGGGGGCTTAGCTGCAGTCCAGTACTTGCCTAAGTTTTCTCCACCTCAGAGCTGCATTCCAAACACAAAGAGTATTCCGAGTAAAAAAACAAATTCCAGTCGAAAGGAAACACCAGCATATTCAGAAACAAACCAAGTTCGGATAAACCCCAAGGTCCCAAACGACAGATCAAAAGTATTCTAGTATCAAGCCCGAAGAAGTTTAATGGTTACACCATCACTCGGCATTCCGAGGCAAATAAAAGTGGAGCATAATGTTTTTCGGTCACGCATCAGGAGAAGGACTAGATGTGTCGCAGAAGCTATCAAGGTCAATACTGTCTGCAATGCGAATGGCGGCGTCAAGGAAGGTGTCCATGAAAGACTAGAACGTGTGCTTCCTCGTGTTAGCAACCTTGAGCTCCGCCACCTTGTCTTCTTTGACATCCTTGCAGTGCACTCGAACCAGAGACACAGCGACGTCAGCACGGCAGTGAGCAGACGACTTCTTCCATTCTTGCACACACTCAGGGATTTGATTCAGTCGAGCCATCAAAGACTCGAGATCTTGAGACAGCTCCGCCTGAGGCCAAAGTCTAGCATCAACCCGAGTCATTGCAGCTTTTAAACGAGCCAGATAAGCAACCGCGCTGTCCATGCGAGACTCCAACCGCAGCACATTCATTGCAACATCGTCCTTGACTGGAAAGTTGATGGGATCAAGACCCATCTCAACTCACCCAGTTTCTGCTTCAAAATCTTGGCAATGTTCTCCATGGTCGAGTGAACTGTGAGTCGACGGCATCACTAAACTTGTCAGTCGACAGAAATAAGATAGATTGGTAAATACCTTCGAGTTTCAAGACTAGCTTCACGGCGAGTTGGCCCAGATAAGACTCTAGCTCCCCATTCTTGGCCTTGAGGCTTCCGAGCTCGTCGGTCAGCTTCTCCTTGTCCTTCTTCATTTGCTTGACCTCCTGGTTGGCATCAGATACAACAGTCTTCAGCTTGGAGTTTTCTTCTTCTAACTTGCCGACTGAAGCAAGCTTCTTGTCAGCAAGCGCCGTCTTCTCGCGCGCCTCCTTCTGTGCTGCAGCAAGGTCCAGATCCTTCTTATCCAAAGCTTCCTTCATTTTCTCTAAAGAAATAACATTCTTCACACGAGCTTGGAGTTGGCGGTTTTCACTACATACATATGCTCGAGTGAAGCCACTCGGTTCAAAGATGGAAAGGAAAAGTGCCAGCGTTGGGATATGAAGTGGTCGATTGGTTACCTCCCATGGCAGCTACTTCATCACGAGCAGTCTTGAGATTCTTCTTGGCCAGTTCCAGATCAAGGTTGAGGCTGATTTGCCATTTGTTCATGACAGAAAGTTGAGCTCCAAGATCACAAGATTTCTGCAGTTACGGTTATATCAGTCGACAAAGATAAAAAGACACCACAATGATAATTATTCTAAGACTACTGCCGAATCAAACATTCAATGGCAGTCTCGGGGACTACACCCAGTGGGTGCACCTAGCGTGCCCCCACTGATCTTCAGACCATAGTCGACTGTCGACTGACTTACACAAAAAAAACGAGAGATCCAAATTATCAGACGATAGTCGACTGCCCGCAGTCAACTATGGTCTCGAGGACTACACCCAGTGGGTGCACTCAGCGTGCCCCCACTAGTGCAAAGAGTCAGTTCGAACTGACACAAAGAGATATACTATTTCCGAACAGCCACACCCCAGTGGGTAATTAGACAAGAAAAATGGTCGATCGAAAAATCAACTAACCTGGACATTGGCTTGCATGGCAGCTCCGGCGTTGAAGGCCACCTGACTGGCCTCATGCACCACCTTCATCTGCCCCATCACGAGGTTCAGTTGAAGAAGAGCTTCTCTGGCAGCAGCCGGTGGATCGTCCGAAGTTTGATATGCAGCAAAAAGTGACGGAGGTAGAGCAATTGAAGAAGCCCCCGGATCTGAAGCATGGAGTGACACTGGCGCAGAAGGAGTCTGAGCAGCTGATCCCGAGGGACAATCAGTCGACAAGGGAACTGCGAAGGTGACGTTGGTTCGAGCCGGATCTGTCGATCGCTCGACCGTCGCTCCAGGCATCCCAGTCGACCGTAGAACTTGGGCTTCAGGCACCTTCCTGCCCGGCTCCTTGTCCTTCATCTTCCTTCCTCTCAGCGGTACTTCCTCGTCATCGTCTGGGAGCACAACAACGTCTCGCGGAGCCATAAAGACAACCGACTAACGTTCCAGTCGACCAGACAAACTTCGAGTTGGGGAACTTACTAGCTTTTGAGGTGACAGCGTCATCAGCTTCTTCATCGGCAGGGGTCTTGTCAACATCCATATCAGTCGCAGCCGAGGTCGGGCTATACAAGTTCATCATCCGCTCGGTCAGAACAAGAAAACCGATGGGAACAAGAAAATATGAGAAGGACACTTACCCAGAGGCCACGGGGACATCCATCTTGATCCTCGGCAAGGTCTTCCGAGCCTTCGAAGGATTGGCTTTGGGCTGCTTGGGGACCGTCTCAGTCAGCTCTGGAGTCGGAGACCGAGCGCGCTTGTGCGATGGAGCACTCGACGCCACGGCTTTGGCGCGTTTGTTCGCGGGGTCATGCCGCTGCTTGGATCGACGTTCGGAGCGAGGCGGCGAGTTGGCTACCTCCTCATCGTCGGACTCGTCACTCTCATCATCAGCTGGGGACTCCCACTCGCTGCTCTCCTCGGCACTGTCCCCACCCTCTTGGTCTTGCTCCAGGGCTAGTTCACCATTCACTACAAGAAACCTGCTTATCTGTGTGACAGATATAAACCGTCACAACAGTGCACAAAACCGTCTGGCCTTGTCCTCTGTGACGGATTAAGAATCTGTCATGTATCGCGCGTCATAATTTGCCACCAGCACACCCCGTGACAGAAATGCTTAGCCGTCACAGATTCATGACGGTATCTGACCGTCACTGACCAGGCCCCCGGCCCCGCTCGGCCCGCCCCAGGCCCGGGTTTCGGTGACGGACAGATCCGTCACCGATCTGCATGCCATGATGTATTGCGTGGCATCCACGTGGATCTGATGTGGCTTCATCTGGGCCTCTACCATTTGGGCCTATAATTTTGGCCCAGTTAATTTGTCGAGCCAGGTCGAATATCCGGAAAAAAAAAATAAGACATACCGGATTGTTTGGCTCGTTAATTTTTGTCTGGCCCATATTTTTAAAAAACTTCTATCTGTTAGCCTGTTTCTGATGGTCCAGTATGCTGTTTCTCAGCCCGTTTACACTGTACCAAATCTAGCCCATTAATGCTCAAAAACAAATTTTGGTCCACCACAATGAAGAACTTTCTTTTGGTACAACAACAATGTAAAATAGACAGAACAGATGCACATCATCACAAACACAAATTAAACTCCAGCATTACAATAAGATAGGTGTTGATCCAACATAAATAAACTTCCATGTCCAAATCCGCTAACCATCAAACATAACACATCCAACATAACTTCCATCTACTAGCAAAATACTTAGTTTGCGTCCAGCAACATCATAAGAAGTTTGCACTACAAAATAACATATAGCAGAAGGCAGGTTCCAGCACATTCACAGCTTCCAGCAGAATTTTGCTTGGACAAACAACTTACTCATGAGCTTATCTTGGATGAATCTGATTTAGTAAAAAGTCTAATTTAGCTTCCAGCTCAGCTTGCTTTTTCCTGTTCTCCTCTTCTTGCTTGGTCCTTTCTTCTTCTTGCCTGATCCTTGCTTCTTCTGATTCCTGTAACTTATTGTTCAAGGTTTCAACAAGGGCCCGAAGCTCAGAATTTCCCCTCTTCTGCGCTTCCTGTTCCGCCTCACGGTCGCTACGACTGGATCTCTCATGCACGTGCTGGACCCCCACACATGCTTAAGAAACATTGGCTTCTTAGTGTGCTTAGTAAGAACTTCAGCCACAGCCTTGGTTGCAGAGTTGGATTGTTGGCCATCTTCTGTAGGTTGAGTAGCTTTCTCTTCCATTTCATCCTAGCCATGCAAGCAAACAAACACGGTGAGTAAAACAGGAGACAAATAGGTTTTGCCTATATGTATGCCACATTTCCATGTACAGATGAAGACATGTAATTAACTCTAGTCACTACATGTATGCTGCAAGTACTGTAGGCCAAGGACAACAAGTATTTTAGCACAAGGACAGAAAATAGCAAGTACTTTACACAAGGACAAAAGGTGGCAAGTATTATAGCACAAGGACGGAACACAGCTAGTATTTTAGCACAAGGACAACAAATAACAAGTATATTTGGCAATTACTTATTATCCTACTACTGGATCTATGGCAAAAGGTTAACATTTTGATGGTTGGTGATCTTTGAAAGCTGACTTACAATTGCAGCTTGCACAACATCGGTGTAGCCTTTCTTTTTGCTGCTGTAGTGGCACTCTTTGAATAAATCCAGTGCAGTGGGTTCTTTCTCCTTGTATTTGTCTCCCTAAAAACAATATATAAGCATCAAGCTAACATTTGTGAAGAAACAACATGTATAGTACCAATATTGAACTGTACTTTATTCATTTATTCACGATGAGATACCATTAAGTGCAAAAGACATGTATTGGCTGTAGGCAAGGGAGCAGTTATATTCATTACTGCTAGCAAACTAACAAACTATCGTACTTAATGTACTTAAGTGCAAAACACATGTATTGGCTGCAACAGTAAGGTTTATATGAACTTATGGTCAATAACATTTATGAAGACCAGGCAGAAAAATCTCATGAAAACAATTGCCGGTTACTGTCACATAAACTGTTTGCACATCCCCAGACACATGTTTGACTTACCAGGTTATCACAGTGCACAGGATAGCTGCGCGAACCAGTAGTGCGGTGAAACTTGACTTGAGCACGGTTATTTTTGTTAATTCCACATATCTTCTGCATGGATCAGTGATTTGGTTAGCTAAATGCATTTATTCAAGAGTTATTATGGAAACAAATAAACATTCGAGAAGGATTCATCTTATACACACACCCCGACATTTCAGAGGTTCATGATGTTCGCACAATAACATTGCAACTTTAATTGATTGATCTTCTGACAGACAACCTCATGCTAAAATATGAGCTATAGTTTACAGAAGGTTGTTTTCAAGTACTTCCAGATCAGGAGCTTTATGGTAGTGTATTACATCAGAGTAGACATTTCGATCATACGTTGAGTTGTCATAATCAATATATGGATGACAAAGCTAATTGACAAGCACGCAAAGAAGTGAATAAGTCATAATGTTTTTGCTTTACATATATATTGAATTTTATTATTTCCTAAATGTAAGTCTGGTAACTTGCAGGACCCCTGACTCATGAGTAATGGGTTAGAACCATCCAATTTTGATGCTACTAGCTAATATAGGATGTAGTGGAGTGTTGTGTTCAGTACTGAAGTACAAGAAACAATAATAAGGGTGGTTGGCAACGACAAAATAATATTTGTCTCCAAGAAGAAATGTACCATTTTTGGGGATCCTTCCAGCTTTCAACAAGCTCATTCCACTGGTCATCAGTCATCGAGCGGACTGGAGAAGTTTTCATCACCAAATTGAGTGGGAAAGGATCAAAATACTTCTGCTTGAGCCTGCATCGTTGTTGGCGAATTGCACCTTTCAGCATTTGCGTACAAGCCTTCCTAACGGGCACAGCTTTTATGTTCATCTCAAATTTGTTCTAGTCAGATGAAAGAACATGTGTAAGAATCATGATTGCACATAATAAAAATAGCACAAAATTGACAGGTTACTAGCCATTTGACTGAGAAAGGGTTGGATCATGTACTTACACCAACTTTGCCTACAAAGTTCTGGAAGATCCCTTCTCGGACATTTCCGCCTGGGTCCTTGTAATCCTTCTAGCGTTTAAACACAGGCACATGGCCTCTGACTGTGACATTGCATTCGGTTGCAAACTTTGCAGCAAGAAGAGGTGTCTCCGGCCTTAATCTCCCTTCTGGAATGACAAGCGGCAGGTTGCCCCCCCCCCCCGCCCCCGCCCCCGACGTCGACTGATCCTTTCCAGGCCTTTTCCAATATTGACCCCCCTTTCCCTTGTCTCCTCATAGGATCGTGGCCCTTCATAGAAAGTAAATCAGAATGTATACATATATCAATGAAAATTAGGAAGTAGAAAAGTGCACTGGTAAATGGAGAAAACCTTTCAAAATCAGTAATTGGAACAAGATGAATAAAGCTCATAGCTTCAGTCTAATTTTAGAGAACTGTTTTAAGCTCCACCAATTATTAGTTCAGTTTAACAAAAAGCACCACTGTTGTAACTCAAATAACATGCTAGAAAGATTTTGGATTTTATAATATGCCTTGAGTGTCATTGTCAGGTTCAGATTGTGTTTGCTGACAAGGTTCGGCACTACCACCAACTTCGAAGTCCATATGGTTGCCATCATCATGACGGGCAATGAGATCAGATCCATTGCTCATCCAGTAGTCATCATCAGAATGGGCACGGTCGCCATCTATTAAAAAAAAGACATCCAGTGAGAGTATGCTCGTCTTGCAATCAAAGTTAATGAATAGGGCTAATGAACCATAAGACAGAACATTAGAATGATAGTACAACTTGCCTTCAACACCATGTGTGCGGTTATCAAAGTTGGGAACGGTTTCTTCAGCTTCAGGCACAGAAACAGTTGGCTTATGGATTGCAATTGGTGTTTGATGTTTAGGATCTGACACCCCTTCACTTTGAGGACTTGCATCAGCATCTAGTAATAGTCTTTTGTTCGACCTTGTGACTCACGCATTCGTTGGAAGCTTCGCATGAATTCTTTTAGGAGGCCGAGGCTTGATTCCACCAGGGGCCATGGCAGTAGATCTTTTCTTATTAGTTTCCTCACTAGTCTTCTTACAGTCGTTCAACCCCTGATAGAAATGAAAACATGGTTAAATCAACAAAGTGTAACAAAAATTTTGCTGCAATAGAAAACAAGCAACATATCTAGGAATGACTAGTCGGAGGATTTTAGCACCTTCAACTTTGAGCTAGGAGATGGTGTGGACTTTAAGTCTTGCAGTACTTCCCTCTCATCTATTAAACTATCATCAGACGAGTCTCCTTCACTGGTATACTCCTCGTTAGGATGGTACTCAGCTTCAGATTCATCACAAGTATGCTCGGGCTTTCTTTTTTCAGGTGAAATGACAGCGTCGTTTGCAAACAATGTTGATAATGTGGGTAGTCCAAGTGATTGCAGCCTTGCATTGTTCCTCATGAACGTTTTGAGGCGCGACACTTCCATAGGATGTAGTGGTCGTTCTAAGACGAGTACAGATGTAAACACGAATTACTATGTGCATAAGAGTAATAACAAATTACTGTTTTTATTGAGTTTGCATCAATACGGGAACCAAATCTACACTTGGAATCACAAGGATCTTATTCGGCTGTGTTTGGATGCACAATATTTAGAAAACCATAGTATTAAGAAACCACAGTATTAGAACTTGTAAGCGTTTGGCCATTGCAGTATTTACTAGAACCAGAAGCACTATCAATTTGTATATTGTATTAGAACCAGAAGCACTATCAATTTAAATCAAGCGCTATCAATTTAGCCAGAAGCACTAGCACCATAAAAATGTTCAGTGTGTATTTAAATCAAGCACTATCAATTTGGCCAGAACCAGAAGCACTATCGATTTGGCCATTGCAGTATTTACTAGAACCAGAACACTAGCAGTACAGTATTAGAACCAGAATCACAAGCAAAAACAGAGAATATTAAAGGCATGGGGAGGGGTTATACCTGCTACTGCTGTCTTGCCTCCTCGGTGTTTCTTCCCTGCCGTCTTCTTCCCCATGGCCGGGGTTCTAGGGTTCGGTGGAGTGGAA
Organism: Triticum urartu; assembly: GCF_003073215.2. Lineage (NCBI taxonomy): Eukaryota > Viridiplantae > Streptophyta > Magnoliopsida > Poales > Poaceae > Triticum > Triticum urartu. The sequence goes on from NC_053024.1 coordinate 744,643,336, forward strand.
GGTGAGGGGGGGAGGGGGGTTTTCGCCGGTAGTGGGGGTGGGGTCGTGACCGGCCGTGGATGTGGAAGAGGGAGGACAGTCGTGCTTGGCGGTGGAAGAGATGAAGCGGTGGCCGGCGGTGGAGGAGGTGACAGCGTGTTCTAGGGTTCGGTGGAGGCGGATGGTGGGGAGGAGGGGGTTCTTGGCCGACAGTGGGGGTGGGGTCGTGACCGGCCGTGGATGTGGAAGAGGGAGGACAGTCGTGGCAGGCGGTGGAGGAGGTGAAGCGGTGGCCGGCGGTGGAGGAGGTGAAGTGGTTGCCGGCGGCAGTGGAGGCGAAAGGGGAATGGGGAGCGGATTTGGCGAACTACGGGGTAGGGGCGGGCATGCGGTGGGGATTAAGTATTTCTTGCGTGTCAAATTACTAACATGCCCTTCAGATGGCAGCTGGTGGAAGAATGGTTCTGTGCAATTGTCAAGCACCTTGATGGGTCATTCGGTCAATTTATGATGGTGGACTTTTTGGCTTGGCGCCGTTGGAGCTAAAATTGTACATGTGCGCGGGTATTCTTGCCGCCAAATGATATTTAGAACATTACAAAGGATATATATATATAGCACAAGCATTTTATTTGTTACTAGAATTGGTAAAGCATATGTTTGTTTACATGCTATGTATTAGCCAACTCGAATGAAGTTAGTTACCGACACGCCTTCTCAAATCGATCGCCATGACATCGGCATCCTCACCACACAAAAGGAGACATGTACAATCTTGGATCGTCGACTCCTATGGCCCTTGTCGAAAAAGAAGATGAGAATCGACTTGATTATGCCTTGGCACTTCAGAAGGGTGTGACGACACCTTGCATGCTTAGGAGGAACACAAAAAGGTGGTGAGGATACTAGGGCGTCCCAACACTTGAAGGCTGTAGTATGGAGAGGTGCTTGTCGCTGTGTCACCCGCCGAGCGGCAACAGATCAACCCACATCTTCCTCACCGCACACGAGGACACATGTACATTCTTGTATCCAGGGACGGATTCAGGGGGGGCGAGGGGGGCGAGACGCCCCCCCCCCCTATCGATCGAGTCGTACCTTGATGTGGATGAGTTGGTCGCTGATTTTTTTGGCTTCCATAACTGTCCGTAATGTGCGTCGCCCCCTATCTCTTTCGTACTTTGCAACTAACGTTAAGCCTCCACTGCTCAGCCCATGTACAACCCAATCCCATTTCAGGCAAAGCACAAAAGAAAGAAATTTGTCAGCCCAAGTTGGACTACGCACGTAGTCACGCACATATCGCTAACCTCCTGTTTCTAAAAACACAATCGCTAACCTCTTCGTTTAGCCACTTTTTGATCTAAACCGAAGCATGCAGCGGCAAGGGGCCTGCTGATCTATCCGAGTCTCCATCGCGCCGTCATCGAGAAGGGCAGAAGGGAAGGGGACGCCGGGACAGGCAGCCACTTGCCGGCAGACCGGACGCGCAGATGAGCGGCAACAACACGAGGAGATCCTTCTACCCGTTCTATGCTCGAGTCTCCACATATCGCCGCCAGGGCGAATTTCCTCCAGTTTCAAAACTAAAAATAGTTGAGATTAATTAGGAAATATTTCATTGTCCAAAGCTGCTTGTGTAGATATGAAGATAATTAGGATTGGTGTGTATCGTCGGCTACTATGGCCCGCATCGAAAAAGAAGACGAGAATCGCTTGATCACGCCTTGGCACTTTGGATTGGTGTGACGACACCTTGCATGATGAGGAGGAACGCAAAAAAGCGGTAAGGATACTGGGGTGTCCCACCACTCGAAGGTTGTAGTATGGAGAGGTGGTTGTCGCTGTGTCACCTGCCGAGCGGCAACAGATCAACCCACGTCTTCCTCACCGCACACGAGGACACATGTAAAATCGATGGTTTTTTTAATGGGAAAGAAAATGAAATTCACAGAAATTTGTTTTTCTGAGAATTTTCAAAAATTTCATGGATAGATTCATGAATATGTTTTGTATACATGATCATTTTTTCAAAATCAGGAACATGGTTTTACTTCCCAACAATTGTTTTCCAAATTGTAATTTTTTTATAATTTGCCAAATTTTTTGTAAAATTACCGACATTTTTTGAAACCACGAAAATTTTATGTTTTTCGAACATTTTTAAAATCAGTAGACATTTTATGATTTCTCGACCATTTTTTCAAAAAGTTACAACTTTTTTAAAAAATTCAATCTCGAATTAATTCAAAAAAATAAAAAACAGAAATAAGAAAAGAAAAGACAAAAAAACGAAATAAAAAAAACAGGGATGCCACGCCCCGCGTGGCCGGCCCATGAAGACATACACGGGGATGAGGTGGGCCCATGAAGACATACACGGGGATGAGGTGGGTGAGAAAAATGAGTGAGGAAAAACGTTGGTAGCAGGAATCGATCCCTGGCCTTCCGAGTGGGAGAAACAGCCTGTTGCCAATGCGCCATGTTTCGTATGTTGCCCATGCAGGGTCAACAGGAAAGTTAATTACTAATGAGGCCGGGGAGGGAGACGAATTGCTCTCGGCTGCTCGCGCGCCTAACCACACGAGGTGTCTGACTTGGTGCGTTGCTCTCGGCTGCTCACATTCAGATATGCACAGCACACATTCAGATACACATACTGTATGCACTGAAGAAACCACATAAGGGATTCAAATATACACAGAAAAAATTCAAGTGTGCAGCAGCTAACAATCATCTCCCAACAGAAACATTTAGATAACAACATCCACATCATGGAGGTTTTGCAAAATGACACAACATCTTTCAGTAAAACAAAAGTGACACAACATCTTTCAATAAAAACGGAAGTGCACAAAATCTGACACAAAATCAATGTAAATCATCTACTCATCATCGCTGTCAACATCCATCATGCCGCCTCCTTCGTCTTCGCTGTAATACTCCATTCCTATATCATCTTCATCTTCATCTTCATTGCCACCTTCATACACTTCTGTGTTCTTTTCTTTCATCAAGCGTGCAATTACATCAGCTTCAAAAATAATGCCTTGCTCATTGTCTCTATGCAAAGGCTTCTCAGATGTATGTTCAGAAACCGACGTTCTCGTACCCTCCTCATCACAACACTCCTCCTCTTGATATGCAGGACCAGTAAAAGGTGCACCCTCAGTTTCACTAATATTAAAGAGATGCCTATGGTCAAATGTTTGCACAACTTGCCAATTTTTCCCATACTTTGTGTCTGGCAAATAAAAGATCTTTCTTGCCTGAGTAGCCAGAATAAGAGAATCATCCTTGTACCATAAACTTTCAACATTGATGCTTTTGAAAAACCGGTCATTTTTTAGCTCCTTCTTCTTTCCATCAAGTTTAAACCAGTCACATTTAAACAAAATAACTGACCTGCCATCCAAGTTACCGTTGGAGTTATAGTCCAACTGGATGATCTCTTTCAAGGTTCCATAAAAATCTATGACCTTACTGGCATGTTCACCTTCGGCCATGACTCCACTGTTCTGTGTTCTCTTGCTGCTATCACGGTCAACAGTGCTATATCTAATACCATTCACTATGCATGATGAGTATTTTCTGACTCTCCGATCAGGTTCACATGCCAAGGAAAAGAGATCTTCATCTATTTCTTCGCTGTGTACATCCCGCAACCTCATGATCTACAACACACAAATTCATACATTAAAACTGTAGTGAAGTCTAACAACCAAATATTATAACTAGATGTGAATGAAAACTAACATAGTTCTTGAACCATGTCTGGAATTCTTTCTGAAGCTCTTTATCAATGTTTGGCACCCGTTTTTTTAACTCATCTCTGAACATTCTGTAAAATAGGATAAAACATATTAGTTAATAGAATACATGTGTACCACAAAAATGCAACATACGCAAGTTCAGAAGTGGGAACATACTTGATATATTTCTGAGCTTGACCACAATTGTTCAACACATACCACATCATTTGATCAAATACTTTTTTGTCATATACATATTTATATTCATATCCTGAAGTAAAATTTACTCCATGTCCAAAAACGTCAACACCATAGGCTTCTTCATCTGAATAACCTACATTTCTTGGTTTCTGATAAGATATGGTTTCGAAATCATCCATGTACTTGGAGCAAAATGTCAGGCATTCATCGGCAATATATGCCTCAGCAATTGAACCTTCTGGTCTTGCCATATTCCTCACATACCTCTTTAAAGTATACAACGTCCTTTCAACTGGGTACATCCACCCATATTGTACGGGACATCCACCCATATTGCATCACATCAAAGAAAGCAGGAGGGAAAATTTTCTCAAGCTTGCAAAAAATTACAGGGATTTCTTTCTTCATTTCAGCCAACACATCCCTGTTAAGAGTTTTGCTGCACAGTTCCCTGAAATACTTGCCCAACTCAGCTATTGCTTCATATATATCACTATCCAGAAATCCTCTCATGCCAGCAGGTAAGATTCTTTGCAAAATAATGTGACAATCATGTGTTTTTAGGCCTTGGACCTTGGTTCCATCAGCACTTGTACATCTCGATATGTTGGAAGCAAACCCATCTGGAAACTTTAACTCCCGTAAAAATTGACAAAATGCAACCACTTGTTCTTTAGACAAGGTATACCGGGCCCGAGGCATCTCATATGAGTTTCCATCCTTCCTCAAATGCAACTCCTCTTTAATTTTCAAATCTTGGAGATCAAGCCTAGCATTAAGTGTGTCCTTCGTCTTCCCCTCCATGTTGTGAATTGTCCCAATGAGGTTTTCACAAATGTTTTTCTCGATATGCATGACATCAAGATTATGTCTTAGCTTCAATTTATCCCAATAATCCAAATCCCACAAACAAACCCTCCGACTCCAAATTGGCACATGAGCCTTCTTGCTGCCCAAGTCAGAACGCTTTCTTTTCCTGCTTTCTTCTTGTCGCCCAGGTCTAACCTTCTCCAATTCTGCTTGTAGCTCTTCCTTTGAGAATTTACCTGGCTCATCATTGCGTTCATGAAGACCAACAAATTCATTGTTTCTTCGCAAACGATGTCCCTTTGGAAGGAAACGATAATGCCCAATATGCCCAATTTTGTGCCTTAGGCCGTAGGAAAGAGGGTGTTTGTCACAATGAATACATGCAGCATAGCCTCTTGTGGTACGCCCTGAAAGAGTGCTCAGAGCTGGGTAATCATGAATGCACCATAGAACTGCAGCATGAAGATCAAACATTTTCCTTCACGAGCATCATATGTACGCACACCCTTCCAGAGCTCAAGTAAATCTTCTACACGTGGTTGTAGGAAGACATCAAAGTGCTTGCCAGGTGATTTAGGACCTGGAATTAACAGAGCCATCATGAAATTTGACTGATCCATGCATGCCCAAGGTGGAAGGTTGTATGGCACAACAAATACAGGCCACATACTATAGCTTGTGTTAAAGTTTCCGAAAGGATTAAACCCATCAGTGGCAATGCCAAGCCTCATGTTTCTGGCATCTTCTGCAAATTTTGGATATTTTTCATCAAAATCTTGCCACGCATCACCGTCAGCTGGATGGCTCATTTCCTTCTCACTGGGTTGCCTCTTTAGCTTGTGCCACTGTGCTTCTTCTGATGCTTTTTTGGAGAGAAACATCCTCTTCAGCCTAGGCACCAATGGAAAATGCCTCAGAACTTTCTGTGGTATCTTCTTTCTAGCAGGATCTTTCCACCTTGACATGCCACAATCTGGGCAGTTGTCATGCTTGGCATATTGCTTTCTGAACAAAACACAATTATTGATGCACACATGTATAGACTCATACCCAAGGCCTAATTCCTTTAGAAGATTCTTTGCTTCGTCATAAGAATTTGGGAGTGTATTGGGTTGAGGGAATGCTTCAGCCAGTAGCTTCAAAATGTCAGTAAATGCACTATTTGTGATACTATGGCATGACTTCAAATGAAGAAGGTTCACCACAAATGAGAACCTTGAAAACTTGGTACAACCATGATAAAGGTGCCGCTTTGCCTCTTTCCTCACCTTCTTCAGAAAGGACTCAGTCTCAGAAGGATTTGCATCATTGTTACCATCTTCATTTTCAGTTTCCTTCTGGTCTTGTTCTACTGCTGTGCGTAGGTCGCCAAACATCTCTTCAAATCGGTCAGCACCATTCTTACCATCCTCGGAGTCATGCACATCAACAGGATGCTCAATAACATCTGCATTGAAGTCTTCTCCATGATATATCCAACGAGTATATGTACTTTCCATGCCACGCGTCAATATGTGCATGTTCACAATAGCTTGATGCCAGTATTTGCGATTAAGGCATTCTCTACATGGGCATAGTATTTCTTCATCCTCGCTGAATTTTGCGTGAATTAAGTTCATAAACTCTTTGACACCATTGACGTACTCTCAAGAGAACAGTGTGCCACGAATCCAAGATCTATCCATCTGCATTATAGAAAAAAGACCAACTTAATCAAAGGTAAATAATCAATGAGGAAACATGTTTACTAGCAGTTCCCAGGAAACATGCTCTGCAAAACATCGATTCACAGTAAGATACATGACCTACAAAAACAACTTGCACAGAGGAGGACAAGCAAGTTCACTTACTGTTACATAATGTACAAAATCACAACACAAACGTATAGCAAAATTTACATGTTTATGAGTCTAGTACCAGGTGCATCACTTGCATAAAGTTATATAAAAGCGCATACTCCAGTAGGCAGCAGCTCGGAAGAACATGGACTGATGCAAAAATGTCAAGCCATTATGGAGGGAGATGCAATTGGAGCAAAATAAGAATTCAGCTTCTGGATGAGCAGGGGGAGCTAGTTAGCAAAATTCTAGCGCTACCTGACGAAAAGAAAATTAAGTGCATCACGATGCTTTGGGTGTGGTGTGACACGAGAAATAAAAGGAACGCAGGCTAGCCGCTGAGAAATACCACAACTATAATCAAGCGAGTCAAGAGTGTAGTATAGGATATTATGTTGGTTTAGGAAAAGAAGGATACTACTACGCTGCTACAGGACAGATGGATTCCTCCAGGATATGATGTACTGAAGGTTAATATTGATTTGGCAATAAATGGGATCCTCTTCAAGGAGATTAAATATTTTGCTTGTTTAAAATTTAATTTCTTTCGCATTTCATATTGCCCGAGGGTATGTAATAAAGTCGCAGATGCTCTTGCGATGTATGGTGCAGTGTCAGGTTAATGGAATGAATATGGCTAAAAAAAGAACAAACTGTAGGTGTATTTCTGAAGCATACTCCAGTAGGTGTATTTCTGAAACTTCACAATCTCTCCATCTTACATGTACATACGACTAACTGACTGGTAGTATTATTATGAGCTACGACACAGTCGCTCCATCTTATATGTAGATTAGTTCAAACCGATAAACTTTAATACGAATTGGCTAGTCTGTACTAACACACAATATTGGTGATCTGTGAGAAACTGAGAACATGGTGACTGCAAAGTACTTTTCCTATTGTACAGTCTATCAACAGCACTGGAATCAGCAAGAGGAATTTGTTTTTGAACGACACCACTCGAATTTGCAGTACCCAAAAAGACATTCGGCTCAATAAATCAACTAGTACAATGGAATAACAATACCAAGGAGAAAACCATCTTATTTCTCTCTGTACGCTCAAGCGTTCGGAAACAGATCAAATTCAGATTTTAATCCGAGACGTACCTAACATGGCCGATGTTGAGGCAGGGCAACAAGGAGTGACTGTTGCAGAAACGGCGACCGGTGGCTGACTCCTACGCAGAGACAATTGGTGGGCGGCGATTGGCGATTGGCTCGTCAGCGTTGGCGGCGACTTGGATAGGATCTGGAAGATGGCGCCCACACTCCCAACTCGCCGGATCTAAGAACCCTCGCCCGGGCAGTCGCGGCGGCGCTGGCGGCACCGACAGCCGAGGGGGCAGTCGGCGGCGCCGCTGGCGGCACCAAGGGCCGAGGGGATTGAGCGGTGGTTTTCTTTTCCTTCTTCTGGTCTCAGGCTAATCGAGGAATATACACGAACTGTTTTTTTAATCCTCTTGTATTATCCAACTGACATGTGGGCGACACAAGGTGATGCACGCAACGTCAGCGTAAGTGGTAATCCATGACGGTCTGACTTATATATATATATATATATATAATAAAAAATAAGCCCGATCAGGCCCAATTGTTCAATCCCTGACGATTTGCATGACAGTTTTGGTCGGGCCGTCATTACTGGGATGCCCAACGCAGGCCCATCCACGGCTCATTGATCGGTGACAGTTTTCGTGACGGCAAAGTGAGGACTGTCACAGACTGTGATGGATTACAGGACCGTCACCTATAAACCGTCACAGATAAGCAGGTTTCTTGTAGTGATTGGGCATCGGATACATCTCCGTATAGATCTGCAAAACAAGGAACCAATCATAGATCAGTCGGAACCTCGATCAGTCGGAAAATATGTTCAAAAATTCGATTGTGACGACCAAACCTTGTCTGGCAGGTTGCTGTCGCTGAAAGGGTCAACTCTCCTGGCACCCCTGGGGTTGTACGTCTTCGTTTCTGGTAATGCTCATCAGCCAATCGGCCACGGTTTTGGCCTCCACCTCCTCCGGATGAACTCGTGCAGTGTCTCCAGCCCCGGAGTACATCCACATAGAATGATCGCGAGCTTGGAGGGGTTGGATCCGCCGACTGATGAACACCTCGAGTAGATCCATACCGGTGACACCCTGATTGATTAGTTGGACTACTCTCTCAACTAGCATGCATGTCTCTGCCTTCTCAGCAGCAGTCACTTGCAAGGAAGATGGAGTTTGGACACGGCCGAAAGAAAAAGGGGGATGTCCGGTCGACTGGCCTGGGGTCGCGATATCCTGGCAATAGAACCAGGTCGACTGCCAGCCCCTGACCGATTCAGGAAGAGTCATCGGAGGAAAAGAGCTCATCTTCCTCTTCTGGATGCCCAGGCCCCCACAGATCTGGATAATGTGGGTTTTCTCATCTTTCGAGTTCGCTTTCTTCACAGTTTGGGATCAGATGGTAAAGATGTGTTCAAAAAGGCCCCGGTGCGGTCGGCATCCCAAGAAATTCTCACACATAGAGACAAACGCAGCAAGGTACGTGATGGTATTGGGAGTAAAGTGATGGAGTTGAGCACTGAAAAAGTTTAAGAAGCCCCGAAAGAAAGGATGTGGTGGAAGCAAGAAACCGCGGTCGACATGAGTAGCGAGCAAGACGCACTGACCCGGTTGCGGCTGCGGCTCCGATTCTCCCTTTGGAAGGCGCGCGGACTTATGGACGATCAGCCCTAACTCGGCCAAATCATCCAAGTCCTCTTGCCGGAGCGAAGATCGGATCCAGTCCCCCTGGATCCAACCTGACGGCAGCCCCGAGGGCGATGAAGACCCCCGATTCATCTTCTTGTTCTTCGCCTCCCCCGTCGCCTTCTTCGCACGCTCTAATGCCGCCGTCTTGTCCTTTCCCATGGCGGCGGAACAGCGGTGGCGAGAGGGGTTGTGCTGGGCGAGGTGGAGATGCGAGAGGAAGAAGAAGGGGAATGAGCACGTACAGTGCGAATGCCTCGGCCTCACCGCTTTTAAAAGCCTACTTCCGAGTGGCTGATGCATGGGCCCGGTCGATCCTGTCAAATCTCCCCAACAGTTGCACACGTGATACGTGGCGAAAAATGTGGCGCAGAAATCGAGACGTTCGATTTATCTACTCCACTTACCGCGGGACGCTCCGCCTGGCGTGCTTCCACCCAAATTTCGAATCCCGTGAGATCCAGGATCCTCCGCAACCGATCACGCCAAAGATTCCAATCAGAGATATCACTCGACAGATGTCACTGAACAAACCTGTCAGTAATTTCGGAATCGATCAAGGCGATTGAAACGAAGTCGAAAGTTTCAGCAGCTGACCTCCACTCAGAGAAGAAGACAAGGCAGATCAAGGGCGAGTACCAGGTCATCTACCATCCTTCTTTTTCACTCAAACCTCGATCCATTCAGGGGATAATGATGTAGACATAGACCTAGGGTAGGGTAATAGGCCTGACCTATATGCCCTACCTAGAGTCTTGTCCTAAATACTAAGAAGTTCAAAAATCATAAGCAGAGGACCAGCAAAGGTGTCAAGCGAAGTCCACTCGACCTATCAATCACTCGACGACCTGTCTTACCCAGGTCACTCGACCACCAAACCACTCGACATACCAGAAGACCTAAAGCCGCTCTTCGCAGCAATGGTCAAGCATTCATTCACACACTTAATGACCATTTATAGCACTTTAATATAGGCGTTACCTGTAACGCCCCCTCTTAATGTATATTGAACTCTATGTAACGGAGGGGAGCTGGGGTCCTGGCGTACTCTATATAAGCCACCCCCCTCCTTTGGGACAAGGGTTCGCACCTCTGTAATTCATACACACATAATCCAGTCGACCGCCTCTGGGCTCCGAGACGTAGGGCTATTACTTCTTCCGAGAAGGGCCTGAACTCGTAAACCTCGTGTGTCTACGACTACTCCATAGCTAGAATCTTGCCTCTCCATTCCTACTCCCCTACACTACTGTCAGACTTAGAACCACGATAGGGGGCGCGACCACCCCTTGAGGCCCTTCTCTCCTTTCCCGTATGGCCCATAAAGGCCCACTATTTCCCCCGGCGAATTCCCGTAACTCTCCGGTACTCCGAAAAATACCCGAATCAGTAGGAACCTTTACGATGTCCGAATATAGCCTTCCAATATATCGATCTTTACGTCTCGACCATTTCGAGACTCCTTGTCATGTCCGTGATCTCATCCGGGACTCCGAACAACCTTCAGTACATCAAATCACATAACTCATAATACAAATCATCATCGAATGTTAAGCGTGCGGACCCTACGGGTTCGAGAACTATGTAGACATGACCGAGACACATCTCTGGTCAATAACCAATAGTGGAACCTGGATGCCCATATTGGATCCTACATATTCTACGAAGATCTTTATCGGTCAAACCGCATAACAACATAAGTTGTTCCCTTTGTCATCAGTATGTTACTTGTCCGAGATTCGATATTCAGTATCATCATACCTAGTTCAATCTCGTTACCGGCAAGTCTCTTTACTCATTCCGTAATGCATCATCCCGCAGCTAACTCATTAGTCACATTACTTGCAAGGCTTATAGTGATGAGTATTATCGAGACGGCCCAGAGATACCTCTCCGATACACAGAGTGACAAATCCTAATCTTGATCTATGCCAACTCAACAAACACCATCAGAGACACCTGTAGAGCATCTTTATAATCACCCAGTTACGTTGTGACATTTGATAGCACATAAGGTGTTCCTCCAGTATTCGGGAGTTGCATAATCTCATACTCAGAGGAACATGTATAAGTCATGAGGAAAGAAATAGTAATAAAACTAAACGATCATTATGCTGAGCTAACGGATGGGTCTTGTCCATCACATCATTCTCTAATGATGTGATTCCGTTCATCAAATGACAACACATGTCTATGGTCATGAAACATAACCATCTTTGATTAACGAGCTAGTCAAGGAGATGCATACTAGGGACACTCTGATTTGTCTATATATTCACACATGTAATAAGTTTCCGGTTAATACAATTCTAGCATGAATAATAAACAATTATTATGATATAAGGAAATATATATAACAACTTTATTATTGCCTCTAGGGCATATTTCCTTCAGTCTCCCACTTGCACTAGAGTCAATAATCTAGTTCACATCGCCATGTGATTTAACACCAATAGTTCACATCACCATGTGATTAGTTCACATCGCCATGTGACCAATACCCAAAGGGTTTTAATAGAGTCAATAATCTAGTTCACATCGCTATGTGATTAGCACCCAAAGAGTACTGAGGTGTGATCATGTTTTGCTTGTGAGAGAAGCTTAGTCAATGGGTCTATCACATTCAGAGCCGTATGACTTTTGCAAATTTTCTATGTCTACAATGCTCTTGCATGGAGCTACGCTAGCTAATTGCTCCCACTTTCAACATGTATCCAGATTGAGACTCAGACTCATCGGTGTAAAAGCTTGCATCGGCGTAACTCTTTACGATGAACTCTTTATCACCTCCATAACCGTGAAATATCTCCTTAGTCTTCTAAGGATAATTTTGACCGTTGTCAAGTGATCCACTCCTGGATCAATATCGTACCCCCTTGCCAAACTCATGGCAAGGTACACAATAGGTTTGGTACACAGCATAGCATACTTTATAAAACCTATGGCTGAGGCATAGGGAATGACTTTCATTCTCTTTCTATTTTCTGCCATGGTCGTGTTTTGAGTCTTACTCAACTTTACACCTTGCAATACAGGCAAGAACTCCTTCTTTGACTGTTCCGTTTTGAACTACTTCAAAAAATCTTGTCAAGGTATGTACTCATTGAAAAATCTTATCAAGCGTCTTGATCTATCTCCATAGATCTTGATGCCCAATATGTGAGCAGCTTCACCGAGGTATTTCTTTGAAAAACTCCTTTCAAACACTCCTTTATGATTTCCAAAAAATTCGACTTCATTTCTGATCAACAATATGTCTTTCACATATACTTATCAAAAAGGCTGTAGTGCTCCCACTCACTTTCTTGTAAATACAGGCTTCACCGCAAGTCTGTATAAAACTATATGCTTTGATCAACTTATCAAAGCGTATATTCCAACTCCGAGATGCTTGCACCAGTTCATAGATGGATCGCTGGAGCTTGCACATTTTGTTAGCACCTTTAGGATTGACAAAACTTTCTGGTTGTATCATATACAACTCTTCTTTAATAGATCCATTAAGGAATGCAGTTTTGATATCCATTTGTCAGATTTCATAAAATGTGGCAATTGCTAACATGATTCCGACAGACTTTAAGCATCGATACGAGTGAGAAAATCTCATCGTAGTCAACATCTTGAATTTGTCAAAAACCCTTTTCGGCAAGTCGAGCTTTGTAGATAGTAACACTACTATCAGCGTCCGTCTTCCTCTTGAAGATCCATTTATTCTCAATGGCTTGCCGATCATCAGGCAAGTCCACCAAAGTCCACACTTTGTTCTCATACATGGATTCTATCTCAGATTTCATGCCCTCAAGCCATCTGTCGGAATCTGGGCTCATCATCGCTTCATCATAGTTTGTAGGTTCATCATGCTCTAGCAACATGACTTCCAGAACAGGATTACCGTACCACTCTAGTGCGGATCATACTCTGGTTGACCTACGAAATTCGGTAAACTTTATCTGAAGTTTCATGATCATCATCATTAACTTCCTCACTAATTGGTGTAGACATCACTGGAACTGATTTTAGTGATGAGCTACTTTCCAATTCGAGAGAAGGTACAATTACCTCATCAAGTTCTACTTTCCTCCCACTCACTTCTTTCGAGAGAAACTCCTTCTCTAGAAAGGATCCATTCTAAGCAATGAATATCTTGCTTCCAGATCTGTGATAAAAGATGTTCCCAACAGTCTCCTTTGGGTATCCTATGAAGACGCATTTCTCCGACTTGGGTTCGAGCTTATTAGGTAGAAGCTTTTTCACATAAGCATCGCAGCCCCAAACTTTAAGAAACGGCAGCTTAGGTTTCTTGCCAAACCACAGTTCCTATGGTGTCGTCTCAACGGATTTAGATGGTGCCCTATTTAACATGAATGTAGTTGTCTCTAATGTATAACCCCAAAACGACAGTGATAAATTAGTAAGAGACATCATAGATCGCACCATATCTAATAAAGTACGGCTGTGATGTTCAGACACTCCATTACACTGTGGTGTTCCAGGTGGCGTGAGTTGCGAAACTATCTCACATCGTTTCAAATGAAGACCAAACTCGTAACTCAAATATTTGCCTCCGTGATCAGATTGTAGAAAATTTATTTTCTTGTTACGATGATTTTCCACTTCACTCTGGAATTCTTTGAACTTTTCAAATGTTTCAGACTTATGTTTCCTCAAGTAAATATACCCATATCTGCTCAAATCATATGTGAAGGTTAGAAAATAACGATATCAGCCACGAGCAACACTCATCAGATTGCATACATCAGTATGTATTATTTCCAATAAGTCAGTTGCTCGCTCCATTGTTCTGAAGAACGGAGTCTTAGTCTTTTTGCCCATGAGGCATGGTTCGCAAACATCAAGTGATTCCAAAAGCCCATCAGCATGGAGTTTCTTCATGCGCTTTACACCAATATGACCTATACGGCAGTGCCACAAATATGTTGCACTATCATTATCAACTTTGCATCTTTTGAAATCAATATTATGAATATGTGTATCACTATGATCAAGATTTAATAAACCATTCACCTTGGGTGTATGACCTCAGAAGGTTTCATTCATGTAAACAGAATAACAATTATTCTTTGACTTAAATGAATAACCGTATTGCAATAAACATGATCCAATCATATTTTGCTCAACGCAAACACCAAATAACATTTATTTTAGGTTCAACACTAATCTCGAAGGTAAAGGTAGTGTGCGATGGTGATCTTATGAACCTTGTAATCACTTTCAACACACATCGTCACCTTGCCCTCAACTAGTCTTTGTTCATTTTGTAACTCCTGTTTCGAATTACTAATCATAGCAACTGAACCAGTATCAAATACCCAGGGGCTACTATGAACACTAGTAAAGTACACATCAATAACATGTATATCATATATATACTTTTGTTTACTTTGCCATCCTTCTTATCCGCCAAGTATTTGGGGCAGTTCCGCTTCCAGTGACCATTTCCTTCGCAGTAGAAGCACTCAGTTTCAGGCTTTGGGTCTAGCTTTGGGCTTCTTCATGGGAGTGGCAACTTGCTTGTCATTCTTCTTGAAGTTCCCTTTCTTTCCCTTGCCCTTTTACTTGAAACTACTGGTCTTGTCAACCATAAACATTTCATGCTTTTCTTGATTTCTACATTCATCGATTTCAGCATCACGAAGAGCTCGGGAATTGTTTTCCTCATCCCTTGTGTAACATCCCAAATTTTCAATTTGGAATGTTACACATTAGATCATCATGCATATCATATTTTATTTTGCTTTTGGTTTTGATCCTAGAAAATCCTAAGCAACTCAAGGACCCACAGAGAGAGTTGGGGATTTCGTTATTTACATATTTGAGTTTCTCAAATTTTGTAAACAGGATCATTTGATTTTTATTTATTTTATCATAAATTATTTCTATTACAAAAAATATGAGAGAGGGAATAAAATGACTTTCCCAAAATATAGAAATATTGAGGATTTAATAAAAAAATCAAATAAGATTTATTTCAGAGTTTTTCAGTATTTTTAATTGAATTTAGGAAAAATACGCGTTTTTCAAAATTGCATTTAGGGCCCAAATAAATGTTCACTTTATCGGGCTTGATTTTAGAAACCTGGCAAAATTTATTTCGTGATTTTTGGAGTCCGTTTAGTATTTCTTTTTATTTTTCTTCCGAGTGTAATTATTAAAAAAAAGGAAACCGACTTTGGGCCGTACTCGGCCAGGACTCCGCCTGGCCGGGGCCTTTATATAGCGCGCCCGAGGCCCGTGCCGAGCCCCAGCCCAGCCGCCACCGCCGCCCTAACCCTAGCCGCCGCCAGCCGCCGCCGCCAGCCGCGCGCCGCCCGAGGTACGCCGCCGCCGCCTCGATTTCCGTGCTGTTTTTTTAAAAAAAATATTTTTTTCTGTTCGTCGTTTTTCTTTTTCGTCGGATTTTCCGCGGTTATTTTCTGATCGCGATTTCTGATCCGATTTTCGTTTTAGTATAACTTTTCGCTTGTTTATCGGAATCAGGCGATTCAAGCGCCTGGAGTTTCGTCTCGAAACCCTCTTTCCGAATAATCAACTTAAACCAGTTTTTGCTACTGTGAGATTTGACTTAGATCCAGATTACTAGAACGAAGTTGATTTCTTTCGCCGTTTGATTTCTTTTGCTTCGTTCGATTTGATTCTTTTTGCAAACCAGGGTTCTTAAGTTGAACTTTCTGGTTAGATCTTCTATTTGAGTTTTACCTATGCATTAGATGAGTACCTATTGTATTCTTGTTTGTTTGTCTGCGATAGAATACCCGGAGTGCGCCGCCTGTTACTTCGAATCTCTAGGTTTCGCGGATCATCAGCAAGGCAAGTAACACTTTGATCATACCTTTTCTACAACCCAGTTTTATTGCATTAGATCAATCCTCACACATTGCATGATTAGGATCTAATTAAATTGTGGGATGGGAAGTAGATGAGGTAGTACCTATCACCTGTATTATTATGAAACCTTTGGGAGTTACTTCTACGTTTGCTTATTATGCCATGCTATGCTAGCAGACGTGGATTGGGTGAGTGATATCCATGACAGATGTGAGTTTGTTAATTTTAATGTTTTACTTAAGGTGGCAAATTAAATACACATCTGGGTGGATTGAGGCACCTGGTTTCTATCAGGACTTGCCTGTTTTTCTTTTGGACCGCCACCCGGGCTCAAAGGGATCATAAGATTATTCATACTAGAAACTTCCATGTGCAGCCACAAGCCATTATGGGCTCTGGCATAGTTGATTAAGTCATGCGAACTCTTACAGGGTAGACTAGCAGATGTAGGGGAAAGTAGGTGTACCGGTCTATCCAACGTAAGGTGCTAGCGCTTCTGAAAGGCTATGTCTCGGTCATCCGTTTCTCAAACACCATGTAGTGCGAGAAAGCCAACGGAGGCGATCGAGTCTTGTGGGAAAATGTGCGCAAACCTCTGCAGAGTGTAATAAACTAATCATGGTTAGCCGTGTCCCCGGTTATGGACATCTTGAGTATCTAGTACCTGGATTATCATGTGAATCTCAACATGTTACTCTAAAGTTAATTTTGTTGGGTTTGTTTAATGATGATGCTTAATTGGGATTGAGAATGCTGTCAACCATTCTCAATGTTTAACAACCACCATGATAGTAATTAAATTCATTCCTTTGAAGTAGGGAAAAATTGGCTTTACGCAAAACTGTAACCATAGAGCTTTCCACCACCCAAATATGCATATAGTATAGCTGTTGCATTTCATTACTCTCTATGTGTTACCTTGCCAGCATATTCCATGTTCTGACCCGTTCTCGGGCTGCAATGTTAATGTTGCATACTTTTTAGACGACGATTAAGGAGTTTTAGGTCGTGGTTCTATACTTAGTGATGCCGTTGGAGTTGATGGACTCACTTATCTTCCAAGCCTTCCGCTGTTATCGTTATTAGATGGCCTTAAGCCATATTTGTTGTAATAAGTTCTCTTTTGAGACACTCGATGTAATAAGTGTGTGATTGCTACTCTGCTATAAATCCTCCGAGTACTGTGGTGTCAACATTACTGATCCAGGGATGACACCGGAGCACAGAGATCAGACTGTTTGAGGTCTGGTTGCTACAGAGATGGTATCAGAGCACACGCTGACTGTAGGACACGACCACTAAGCTAAAAGACCTAGAATCACTACTCACTCTCTTCTCTTCTGACCTCTCATCTTTTCTACTCTTTAGGATGGCGGATGCAAGGAACAAGTTCACACAACCAGATGAAGATACACCCTTTGGACGCCACTTGAAGGAAGTCACTAGATACCTGAACATAGGAGTACCAAGCTTCACGGGAACCTACAACGCCACTTTACCTGAAGAAGAGCGCTGGATGATTCAAGTTCAAGTTCTAGGAAGGACGTTCATGCCAGTCACTGAGCCCATAGAGTTTTCTTTTGATGCACCCACTTGGAGTCTAGGAAAGAGTATGGCAGCTCACATTGCCATGGGACGCATTGGAGAAGTCTACCGCAAGGATCTCAAGGATACTATCTACTAGATTTGCGGATGCCGAGATGAACACTGGGAGATGATCAGCACCAGGAAAGATAGATCAATTGCAGCTTTTATCCAGGAGTTAAACCAGCACATTCGACGACAGGAGAATCAGATGTGTGCCGACATGATAGATCTGAAGAAGGCTAAGACTAGAATCAAGGAACTCGAGGAAGAACTCAAGGCTACACGTGAAGGTTATGAGGAAGAAATAGAAGTATTGGTGGATAAGAATGACGACCTGATTAAGAAGATTGGAATATTTATGGGAGACCCGACACCAGTAGATGAAGATGAAGAACCCAAGGAGATTAGCCCGGAAGACTACATCATCATCGACGGCACCGGCTCGGAAGCAGATAGTAGCGATGATGACTATGTTGATGAAGCTGGAGCCGATATCATGGAGTCTACAACCGTAGAATATTTCTAGTAGACCACCTCATCAGTAGTAGTAGTCCACCATGTAAATTTAGTAGTCCGAGCACTTTTGCGATAGCTAGATCGATTGTATGCCTTTGTTTGATTGAATGAAGTGAATTGTTTGCTTTTGCCTCATGTGCATATGGGTAGTGTTTTCTCTTTAGACCCCCTCTATTCTTATATCTCATCTTTTCTAAACCCTCAGATGCCTCCGAGACGTGACCCCGGATTTGCCTTTCCGCCGGAGCTCACCCAGTTGATCCAGCAACAGAACACCTTGATGCAACTCCTAGTTCAGAATCAGAATCAGGGGAACAACAACAACAACCCACCACCACCACCACCACCACCTGTTGACCACTTAGCCCGTTTCCTTAGGCTGAATCCGCCGGTGTTTTCCAGTAGCACCGAGCCGATAGTAGCAGATGATTGGCTCCGCAAGATAGCTAGGGAGTTGACCACAGCAGGATGCACAGATGCGGAGAAGGTGAAGTTTGTCGCACATCAGTTAGAAGGACCCGCAGCATCATGGTGGGAGAATTTCACAGCCACCTTCCCAGTCGATACTGTCACATGGGACCAGTTTCAGCAGGATTTTCGTACTGCCCATGTTTCAGCAGGAGCAATGGCCATGAAGAAGCGTGAGTTTCGTAACTTGCGCCAAGGAGGACGGACAGTTGTCCAGTATGTGGAGGAGTTTAGTAAGCTAGCACGTTATGCCCCAGATGACGTTGCTATGGACGCAGCTAAGCAGGAGAAGTTCCGGGAAGGACTGAATGATGAATTGAGTATGCAGTTGATGGTAGCCACCTTCAACAACTACCAGGAGTTGGTAGACCGTGCTCTTATGATCGAAGGGAAGCAGCAGCAAATTGAGAACCGCAAGAGGAAGTATGGACAAGGAAAGTACAATTCAGGAGCTCAGTACAAGCCACGTTTTACCCCTAGACCGGGAGGACATTTTCAGCATACCCATGGAGTATGTAGCTCGCACAATCACAATGGCACCAAGAATGGTAATGGGAATGGAGGAACTAATGGAAAGAACCGCAACACCCCATCAACCCCAGCCAAGAGAGATCTGAGTCAAGTCACCTGTTTCAAGTGTTCCAAGACTGGACATTATGCCAATGAATGTCCTGAAGGCCAAAACGGCAATGGAAGCTCTGGAAAGAAGCCGAACCCTTTCAACAGGGGACAGGTGAACCATGTTAATGTGGAGGAGGTTTAAGCTCAGCCCGATGCAGTAATAGGTAAGTTTTTGGTTAAGTCATTTACTCCACTCGTTCTTTTTGATACTGGTGCATCGCATTCATACATATCAAGGGGATTTGTGGAAAAGTATAGCCTGCCCACTAGGGTTCTTAAAACACCTATGCTAGTAAGATCACCAGGAGCAGAGTACATGGACAGTCAAGGATGCTTTCAAGTGCCATTAAGTATAGGAAGGCATGTTTTCCCAACGGATTTAATTATTCTGGAATCCCAAGGTTTGGATGTAATTCTCGGTATGGATTGGCTGTCGATGTATGGAGGAAACATCGATTGCGCCAGTAAGACAATTTTGCTCACAACGCCAGAAGGAAGAAGGATCAAGTATGTATCCCGATATGCGCCAAACAGGACACAAGTAAATTCCTTATCAGGAGTTGTGCAAGAGGAAGTACCAGTGATAAAGGATTTTCCTAATGTATTTCCCGAAGAGTTGCCAGGCATGCCACCGGATAGAGACATTGAGTTTTGATTGAGCTTTTGCCAGGCACTGGGCCAATATCGAAGAGACCATATAGGATGCCCGCAAAGGATTTGGTGGAAATTAAGAAGCAGATTAAGGAGTTACTGGAAAAAGGCTACATTCGCCCAAGTTCTTCGCCTTGGGGATCACCAGTACTTCTAGTGGAGAAGAAGGATGGATCGTTAAGAATGGTTGTTGACTATCGAGGATTGAACGAAGTAACAATCAAAAACAAGTACCCTCTACCAATGATCAATGATCTGTTTGATCGATTGCAAGGGGCTAAAGTGTTTTCCAAGATCGATTTGCGATTAGGGTACCATCAGTTGAAGATTCGAGAACAGGATATTCCTAAGATAGCATTCACCACAAGATATGGATTGTATGAGTATACCGTTATGTCATTTGGACTGACTAACGCGCCTGCCTATTTTATGAACATGATGAACAAAGTGTTTATGGAGTTTTTGGATAAGTTCGTCGTAGTGTTCATCGATGATATCCTGGTTTATTCAAAGAATGAAGAGGAACATAAGGAGCATTTGCGTTTGGCACTTGGAAAGCTCAAAGAACATCAATTATATGCCAAGTTCAGCAAATGTGAGTTTTGGTTGAAGGAAGTAGGATTCCTCGGACACGTTATATCTGGAGAAGGTATAGCTGTTGATCCCACTAAAGTTGATACCGTGACCAAGTGGGAAGCACCAACAACAGTTGGAGAGATCCGGAGTTTTCTTGGACTCGCAGGATACTACCGGAGGTTTATTGAGAACTTTTCAAAGATTGCGAAGCCTATGACGGAGTTGTTGAAGAAGGATACTAAGTTCAAATGGACTGAGGAGTGTGAGGCTAGTTTCCAGGAGTTGAAGAAACTGTTGGGGAACGTTGCAGAAAACAACAATTTTCCTACGGTTTCACCAAGATCCATCTATGAGTTCAGCTAGCAACAAGTGATCGGATGCATCTACATACCTTTGTAGATCGCGAGCGGAAGCGTTCAAAGAACGGGGTTGATGTAGTTGAACACGACGTGATCCAAATCACCGATGACCAAGCGCCGAACGGACGGCACCTCCGCGTTCAACACACGCACGAAACGGATGACGTCTCCTCCTTTCTTGATCCAGCAAGGGGGAAGGAGAGGTTGATGAAGATCCAGCAGCACGACGGCGTGGTGGTGGATGCAGGGCGTCACTGTAGCAGGGCTTCGCCTATACTGCGAGAGAGAGACGTAACGGGGAGAGAGGGAGGCGCCAGGGGCTGGTGTATCAAGTCCCTCCTCTCCCCCACTATATATAGGAGGGCCAAGGGGGGTGGTGCGCCAGCCTAGGAGATCCAATCTCCTAGGTGCGGCAGCCAAGGGGAGGTTTCCCTCCCCCCCAAGGCACCTAGAGGTGCCTTCCACCATTGGGACTCTTCCCTTTTGTGGAAACCTAGGCGCATGGGCTTTTGGGGCTGGTGCCCTTGGCCCATGCAGGCCAAGGCGCACCCCCTACAGCCCATGTGGCCCCCCGGGACAGGTGGCCCCACCCGGTGGGCCCCCGGGACCCTTCCGGTGGTCCCGGTACAATACCGATAACCCCGAAACTTGTCCCGATGGCCGAAACAGCACTTCCTATATATAATTCTTTACCTCCAGACCATTCCGGAACTCCTCGTGACGTCCGGGATCTCATCCGGGACTCCGAACAACATTCGGGTTACTGCATACACATATCTTCACAACCCTAGCGTCACCGAACCTTAAGTGTGTAGACCCTACGGGTTCGGGAGACATGCAGACATGACCGGGACGACTCTCCGGTCAATAACCAACAGCGGGATCTGGATACCCATGTTGGCTCCCACATGCTCCACGATGATCTCATCGGATGAACCACGATGTCGAGGATTAAACAACCCCGCATACAATTCCCTTTGTCAATCGGTATGTTACTTGCCCGAGACTCGATCGTCGGTATCCCAATACCTTGTTCAGTCTCGTTACCGGCAAGTCTCTTTACTCATACCATAATGCATGATCCCGTGATCAACCACTTGGTCACCTTGAGCTCATAATGATGATGCATTACCGAGTGGGCCCAGTGATACCTCTCCGTTATATGGAGTGACAAATCCCAGTCTCGATCCGTGTCAAACCAACAGACACTTTCAGAAATACCTGTAGTGCACCTTTGTAGTCACCCAGTTACGTTGTGACGTTTGATACACCCAAAGCGCTCCTACGGTATCCGGGAGTTACACGATCTCATGGTCAAAGGAAAAGATACTTGACATTGGAAAAGCTCTAGCAAACGAACTACACGATCTTGTGCTATGCTTAGGATTAGGTCTTGTCCATCACATCATTCTCCTAATGATGTGATCCCGTTATCAATGACATCCAATGTCCATAGCCAGGAAACCATGACTATCTGTTGATCAACGAGCTAGTCAACTAGAGGCTTACTAGGGACATATTATGGTCTATGTATTCACACGTGTATTACGATTTCCGGATAATACAGTTATAGCATGAATAAAGACAATTATCATGATCAAAGAAATATAATAATAATACTTTTATTATTGCCTCTAGGGCATATTTCCAACAGAAACGCTTGGTTACCTCACCAGTGTTGATTTTGCCAGATCAGACCAAGGATTATGAGGTGTATTGCGACGCTTCTCGTCGAGGACTTGGAGCAGTGCTTATGCAGGAAGGGAGAGTTGTTTCGTATGCTTCACGACAACTGAAGCCTCACGAATTGAATTATGCCACGCATGATTTGGAGTTAGCAGCCGTAGTGCATGCATTGAAGACGTGGAGACATTTCCTCATTGGAAATCATTGTGAGGTGTACACGGATCACAAGAGTTTGAAGTACATTTTCACGCAGAAGGAGTTGAACCTCAGACAAAGGAGATGGTTGGAGCTCATCAAGGATTATGATATGAGATTGCATTACCATCCCGGAAAAGCTAATGTAGTAGCTGACGCATTAAGCCGTAAGAGCCATGTCAATACGTTAACGACGGGAGAAATACCCAAGGAGTTAGCAGAAAACCTTTGTGAGCTATGTTTGGAGATAGTTCCGAGAGGCTATGTGGCAGCATTGGAGATTCAGTCAACATTGATGGATAAAATCATAGAGGCTCAGAAATCTGACAAGGAGATTGCTTCTATAAAAGAGAAAATGAGCCAAGGAAAAGCTAAGGGATTTCGTGAGGATGAGCACGACACCCTATGGTTTGAAGACCGTGTTTATGTACCCAATGACCCAGAGATCAGAAAGTTGATTCTGCAAGAGGCACATGATTCACCGTATTCGACTCACCCAGGAAATACCAAGATGTATTTGGATTTGAAGGATATTTTCTGGTGGACCGGAATGAAGAAGGATATTGCGGAGTATGTAGCAGTTTGTGACGTATGTCAGAGAGTAAAGGCAGAGCATCAGAAGCCTGCAGGATTGTTGCAACCATTGCCGATACCCGAATGGAAGTGGGATAAGCTAGGCATGGATTTTATCACGGGATTACCAAGGACTCGTTCAGGCTATGACTCGATTTGGGTTGTAGTTGATCGATTGACAAAGGTAGCTCATTTCATCCCAGTAAAGACCACTTACACCAGTGCTAAGTTGGCGAAGATATACATGACCAGGATCGTATGTTTGCATGGAGTTCCGAGGAGTATCGTATCAGATAGAGGAACCCAGTTTACCTCAAAGTTCTGGAAGCAGTTGCATGAGACTTTGGGTACTAGGCTAGAATTTAGTACAGCTTTTCATCCGCAGACAGATGGACAGACCGAGAGAGTCAATCAGATTTTGGAGGATATGCTGAGAGCTTGTGCGCTAGATTATGGATCTAGTTGGGACGATAATTTGCCATATGCAGAGTTCTCATACAATAATAGCTACCAGACCAGTTTGAAGATGGCCCCTTTCGAAGCTTTGTACGGAAGGAGGTGCAGGACACCGTTGTCATGGGACGAAGTTGGAGACCGCCAGTTGTTTGGACCGGATCTGATTAAAGAGTCTGAACAGAAGGTGAAGTTGATTCGTGATAGGCTCAAGGTAGCCCAGTCCAGGCAGAAGAGCTACGTAGATTCTAAACGCAAGGAGACAGTTTGCGAAGTCGGAGACAGAGCTTATCTTCGAGTATCCCCACTTCGAGGGATTAAGCGCTTTGGAGTTAAGGGGAAGTTAGCGCCACGATTTGTAGGGCCATGTCGAGTTTTGGAGCGTATGGGAGAAGTGGCCTACAAGTTGGAATTGCCAGAAGGATTGACAGGAGTTCATGATGTGTTCCACGTTTCTCAGTTGAAGAAGTGTCACGCGGAGATGGCTGACGTATCGTTAAGAGATACAGTGCCTTTGGAAACTATTCAGTTGGATAGCGATTTGACCTACGAGGAGAAACTAGTGAAGATTCTCGAGTTTGCCAGCCGAGTCACTCGCAGTAAGGTTATCAAGTTTTGCAAAGTTCAGTGGAGTCACCACACGGAGGATGAAGCCACCTGGGAACGAGAGGAAGATTTGCTCAAGGACCACCCTCACCTATTTTCTAGCCAACCCGAATCTCGAGGGCGAGATTCATCTTAAGGGGGGTAGGTTTGTAACATCCCAAATTTTCAATTTGGAATGTTACACATTAGATCATCATGCATATCATATTTTATTTTGCTTTTGGTTTTGATCCTAGAAAATCCTAAGCAACTCAAGGACCCACGGAGAGAGTTGGGGATTTCGTTATTTACATATTTGAGTTTTCTCATATTGTGTAAACAGGATCATTTGATTTTTATTTATTTTATCATCAATTATTTCTATTACAAAAAATATGACAGAGGGAATATTGAGGATTTAATAAAAAATCAAATAAGATTTATTTCGGAGTTTTTCGGTATTTTTAATTGAATTTAGGAAAAATATGCGTTTTTCAAAATTGCATTTAGGGCCCAAATAAGTGTTCACTTTATCAGGCTTGATTTTAGAAACCCGGCAAAATTTATTTCGTGATTTTTGGAGTCCGTTTAGTATTTCTTTTTATTTTTCTTCCGAGCGTAATTATTTAAAAAAAAAAGGAAACCGACTTTGGGCCGTACTCGGCCAGGACTCCGCCTGGCCGGGGCCTTTATATAGGGCGCCCGAGGCCCGAGCCGAGCCCCAGCCCAGCCGCCACCGCCGCCCTAACCCTAGCCGCCGCCAGCCGCCGCCGCCAGCCGCGCGCCGCCCGAGGTTCGCCGCCGCCGCCTCGATTTCCGTGCTGTTTTTTTTTTAAATTTTGTTCGTCATTTTTATTTTTCGTCGGATTTTCCGCGGTTATTTTCTGATCGCGATTTCTGATCCGATTTTCGTTTTAGTATAACTTTTCGCTCGTTTATCGGAATCAGGCGATTCAAGCGCCTGGAGTTTCGTCTCGAAACCCTCTTTTCGAATAATCAACTTAAACCAGTTTTTGCTACTGTGAAATTTGACTTAGATCCAGATTACTAGAACGAAGTTGATTTCTTTCGCCGTTTGATTTCTTTTGCTTCGTTCGATTTGATTCTTTTTGCAAACCAGGGTTCTTAAGTTGAACTTTCTGGTTAGATCTTCTATTTGAGTTTTACCTATGCATTAGATGAGTACTTATTGTATGCTTGTTTGTTTGTCTGCGATAGAATACCCGGAGTGCGTCGCCTGTTACTTCGAATCTCTAGGTTTCGCGGATCATCAGCAAGGCAAGTAACACTTTGATCATACCTGTTCTACAACCCAGTTTTATTGCATTAGATCAATCCTCACACATTGCATGATTAGGATCTAATTAAATTGTGGGATGGGAAGTAGATGAGGTAGTACCTATCACCTGTATTATTATGAAACCTTTGGGAGTTACTTCTACGTTTGCTTATTATGCCATGCTATGCTAGTAGACGTGGATTGGGTGAGTGATATCCATGACAGATGTGAGTTTGTTAATTTTAATGGTTTACTTAAGGTGGCAACTTAAATACACATCTGGGTGGATTGAGGCACCTGGTTTCTATCAGGACTTGCCTGTTTTTCTTTTGGACCGCCACCCAGGCTCAAAGGGATCATAAGATTACTCATACTAGAAACTTCCGTGTGTAGCCACAAGCCATTATGGGCTCTGGCATAGTTGATTAAGTCGTGCGAACTCTTACAGGGTAGACTAGCAGATGTAGGGGAAAGTAGGTGTACCGGTCTATCCAACGTAAGGTGCTAGCGCTTCTGAAAGGCTATGTCTCGGTCATCTGTTTCTCAAACACCATGTAGTGCGAGAAATCCAACGGAGGTGATCGAGTCTTGTGGGGAAAAGTGTGCAAACCTCTGCAGAGTGTAATAAACTAATCATGGTTAGCCGTGTCCCCGGTTATGGACATCTTGAGTATCTAGTACCTGGATTATCATGTGAATCTCAACATGTTACTCTAAAGTTAATTTTGTTGGGTTTGTTTAATGATGATGCTTAATTGGGATTGAGAATGCTGTCAACCATTCTCAATGTTTAACAACCACCATGATAGTAATTAAATTCATTCCTTTGAAGTAGGGAAAAATTGGCTTTACGCAAAACTGTAACCATAGAGCTTTCCACCACCCAAATATGCATATAGTATAGCTGTTGCATTTCATTACTCTCTATGTGTTACCTTGCTAGCATATTCCATGTGCTGACCCGTTCTCGGGCTGCAACGTTAATGTTGCAGACTTTTCAGACGACGATTAAGGAGTTTTAGGTCGTGGTTCTATACTTAGTGATGCCGTTGGAGTTGATGGACTCACTTATCTTCCAAGCCTTCCGCTGTTATCGTTATTAGATGGCCTTAAGCCATATTTATTGTAATAAGTTCTCTTTTGAGACACTCGATGTAATAAGTGTGTGATTGCTACTCTGCTATAAATCCTCCGAGTACTGTGTGGTGTCAGCATTACTGATCCAGGGATGACACCGGAGCACAGAGATCAGACTGTTTGAGGTCTGGTCGCTACACCTTGAATATTATAGTTCATCACGAAGTTCTAGTAACTTGGTGATAGTGACTAGAGAACTGTGTCAATCACTATTTCATCTGGAAGATTAACTCCCACTTGATTCAAGCGATTGTAGTACTCAGACAATATGAGCACATGCTCACTGGTTGAGCTATTCTCCTCCATCTTGTAGGCAAAGTACTTGTCAGAGGTCTCATACCTCTCGACTCGGGCATGAGTCTAAAATACCAATTTCAGCTCTTGGAACATCTTATATGCTCCGTGGCATTCAAAACGTTTTTGAAGTCCCGGTTCTAAGCCATAAAGCATGGCGCACTAAACTATCATGTAGTTTTCATACCGAGCATGCCAAACGTTGATAACGTCTGTTATCTGCTCCTGCAATAGGTCTGTCACCTAGCGGAGCATCAAGGGCATAATCCTCAGATCACGGACCTAGTCCGCATCATTGCTACTGTTATCTTTCAACATAGTTTTTCTCTAGGAACATATCAAAAATAAACGAGGAGCTACATCGCGAGCTATTGATCTACAACATAGTTATGCAAATACTATTAGGACTGAGTTCATGATAAATTAAAGTTCAATTAATCATATTACTTAAGAACTCCCACTTAGATAGACATCCCTCGAGTCATCTAAATGATCACGTGATCCGTATCAACTAAACCATGTCCGATCATCATGTGAGATGGAGTAGGTTTCAATGGTGAACATCACTATGTTGATCATATCTACTACATGATTCACGCTCGACCTTTCGGTCTCATTGTTCCGAGGCCATATCTGCATATGCTAGGCTCGTCAAGTTTAACCCGAGTATTCTGCGTGTGCAAAACTGGCTTGCACCCGTTGTATGTGAACGTAGAGCTTATCACACCGATCATCACATGGTGTCTCGGCACGACGAACTGTCGCAACGGTGCATACTCAGGGAGAACACTTGTACCTTGAAATTTAGTGAGAGATCATCTTATGATGCTACCGCCGTACTAAGAAAAATAAGATGCATAAAGGATAAACATCACATGCAATCAATATAAGTGATACGATATGGTCATCATCATCTTGTGCCTCTGATCTCCATGTCCAAAGCACCGTCATGATCACCATCGTCACCGGCTTGACAGCTTGATCTCCATCGAAGCATCTTTGTCGTCTCGCCAACTATTGCTTCTACGACTATCGCTACCGCTTAGTGATAAAGTAAAGCAATTACATGGCAATTGCATTTCATACAATAAAGCGACAACCATATGGGTCCTGCCAGTTGCCGATAACTATTACAAAACATGATCATCTCATACAACAATTTATATATCATCACGTCTTGACCATATCACATCACAGAAAGCCCTGCAAAAACAAGTTAGACGTCCTATACATTGTTGTTGCAAATTTTACGTGGCTGATACGGGCTTAGCAAGGACCATTCTTACCTACGCATCAAAACCACAACGATTTTTCGTCCAGTGTGCTGTTTTAACCTTCAACAAGGACCGGGCATAGTCACACTCGATTCAACTAAACCTGGAGAAACAGACACCCACTAGGCACCTGTGCGCGAAGCACGGCGGTAGAACCAGTATCATGAACGCGGTCATGTAATATCGGTTTGGACCGCTTCATCCAACAATACCGCCGAATCAAAGTATGACATCCTGGTAAGCAGTATGACTATTATCGCCCACAACTCTTTGTGTTGTACTCGTGCATGTAACATCTACGCATAGACCTGGCTCGGACGCCATTGTTGGGGAACATAGTATTTCAAAAAAAATTGTACGATCATGCAAGATCTATCTAGGAGAAGCATAGCAACAAGCGGGGAGAGTGTGTCCACGTACCCTCGTAGAACAAAAGCGGAAGCGTTTAGTAACGCAGTTGATATAGTCGAACGTCTTCGCGACCCAACCGATCCAAGTACAGAATGCACGGCACCTCCGCGATCTGCACACCTTCAGCTCAGTAACGTCCCTTGAACTCTTGATCCAGTTGAGGCCGAGGGAGAGTATTGTTAGCATGATGGCGTGGTGATGGTGATGATGAAGTTACCGACGCAGGGCTTCGCCTAAGCACTACGACAATATGACCGAGGTGGAAAACTGTGGAGGGGGGCACCGCACACGGATAAAGATCAACTTGTGTGTCTCTTTGGTGCCCCTGGCCATGTATATAAAGGAGGGGAGGGAAGAGGTGGCCGGCTCTAGGGGGCGCGCCAGGTGTGGGGAATCCTACTAGGACTCCCCAGTCCAAGTAGGATTCCCCTCCTCTTTCCTATTCCTAGTAGGAGAAGGAGGGAAGGAGGAGGAGGGGAGAAGGAAGGAGGGGGGCACCGCCCGCTCCTAGTCCAATTCGGACCAGCCCATGGGGGGAGTGCGGCCACCCCTTGAGGCCCTTCTCTCCTTTCCCGTATGGCCCATTAAGGCCCACTACTTCCCCCGGCGAATTCCCGTAACTCTCCGGTACTCCGAAAAATACCCGAATCACTCGGAACCTTTACGATGTCCGAATATAGCCTTCCAATATGTCGATCTTTACCTCTCGACCATTTCGAGACTCCTCGTCATGTCCATGATCTTATCCGGGACTCCGAACAACCTTCGGTACATCAAATCACATAACTCATAATACAAATCGTCATCGAACGTTAAGCGTGCGGGCCCTACGGGTTCGAGAACTATGTAGATATGATCGAGACACATCTCCGGTCAATAACCAATAGCGGAACCTGGATGCCCATATTAGATCCTACATATTTTACAAAGATCTTTATCGGTCAAACCGCATAACAACATACGTTGTTCCCTTTGTCATCGGTATGTTACTTCCCCGAGATTCGATCTTCGGTATCATCATACCTAGTTCAATCTTGTTACCGGCAAGTCTCTTTACTCGTTCCGTAATGCATCATCCTGCAACTAACTCATCAGTCACATTGCTTGCAAGGCTTATAGTGATGAGTACTACCGAGAGGGCCTAGAGATATCTCTCCGAGACATGGAGTGACAAATCCTAATCTTGATCTATGCCAACTCAACAAACGCCATCAGAGACACCTGTAGAGCATCTTTATAATCACCCAGTTACGTTGTGACGTTTGATAGCACACAAGGTGTTCCTCCGGTATTCGGGAGTTGCATAATCTCATAGTCAGAGGAACATGTATAAATCATGAAGAAAGCAATAGCAATAAAACTAAACGATCATTATGCTAAGCTAACGGATGGGTCTTGTCCATCACATCATTCTCTAATGATGTGATCACATTCATCAAATGACAACACATGTCTATGATCAGGAAACATAACCATCTTTGATTAACGAGCTAGTCAAGTAGAGGCATACTAGGGACACTCCGATTTGTCTATATATTCACACATGTACTAAGTTTCCGGTTAATACAATTCTAGCATGAATAATAAACATTTATCATGATATAAGGAAATATAAATAACAACTATATTATTGCCTCTAGGGCATATTTCCTTCAGCATCTTGGCCACAAGCATAGCAAGCATCATCAGAACGGGATATTTCAAAAGAATCAATAGGATCATAACAATCATCATAGCAATCATCCTGCGGTAAGCACGAAGGGAAATTAAACAATGTATGAGTTGAAGAGTTACTCTCATTAGAAGGTGGGCACGGGTAGCTAATCCGCTCTTCCTCCTTTTGTTCTTCGCTCTCCTCATCATCTTTTTCATCCAATGAGCCCATAGTTTCATCAATTCCTTCTTCCATAGACTCCTGCAAAATATTAGTCTCTTCTCGGACAGCGGAGACTTTCTCAATAAATTCATCAGTATCATAATTGTATTTATAATTCTCATAGCAACATTTAAGGATAGCTAAATTTTCAGGTCTATAAACTAAATCATTAAAATCTTTAAACTCTTTAAACAAAGATTCAATTTCACAAGCACCCTTAAAAGTAACAAATTCTTCTATTCATCCCACATCATAGTAATCATATATACCATTAGCATAAGAAGCTAAGGTTTCATTATCATTAAATTTACATGAAAAGGGAAGGTCTGGAGCCTTCATCATAGAGCAACAAGTATAATCATATCTCAAGCATAGTTCCTGAGCATACCACTTCAATATATGAATTTGATCCCATAATAGTTTCCCTTTTTGAGTCAAGCGATAATCCCTAAAGTATTCATGTTGATCCAACGTGTCTCCCGCCATTACATAATTGAATGGTTTTTTCAGGATTATTAAAGTAGTACATAATATCTTGCACATAATGAGCATCGAGGGATTTAGGAGGTTCCCCATCTCGATGAATAGCAAGTAAACCTAATTTTTTGGTATTTCGTGTTCCATATCCATAACTAAAGATGGAGAACAACTTAGAACAACAAATAAAATTACTTAGTGATAAAGCAAACAAGCACACATGAAAATATTCACCCCACACTATAACTCCCCGGCAACGGCGCCAGAAAAAGGTCTTGATAACCCACAAGTATAGGGGATCAATTGTAGCCTCTTTCGATAAGTAAGAGTGTCGAACCCAACGAGGAGCTAAAGGTAGAACAAATATTCCCTCAAGTTCTATCGACCGCCGATACAACTCTACGCACACTTACGTTCGCGTTACCTCGTACGAGTATGAAACAAGAACTACTTTGTAGGTGTTGTAGGATAGGTTTGCAAGAATATAAAGAGCACGTAAATAAAATCTAGGGGCTGTTTAGATAAAGACACAATAAAGTTAGTATAGTCATACGTCTCCAACGTATCTATAATTTTTGATTGCTCCATGCTATATTATCTACTGTTTTGGACATTATTGGGCTTTATTATCCACTTTTATATTTTTTTGGGACTAACCTATTAACTGGAGGCCTAGCCCAGAATTGCTATTTTTTGCCTATTTCAGAGTTTCGTAGAAAAGGAATATCAAACAGAGTCCAAACGGAATGAAACCTTCAGGAACGTGATTTTTAGGAAGATTATGATCCATGAGACTTGGACCCTACGTCAAGAAACAAAGGAGGAGGCCACGAGGTAGGGGGCGCGCCCTCCACCCTCGTGGGCCCCCTGTTGCTCCACCGACGTACTCCTTCCTCCTATATATACCTACGTACCCCCAAACGATCAGATACAGAGCCAAAAACCTAATTCCACCACCGCAACCTTCTGTACCCACGAGATCCCATCTTGGGGCCTGTTCCGGAGCTCCGCATGAGGGGGCATCCATCACGGAGGGCTTCTACATCAACACCATAGCCTCTCCGATGAAGTGTGAGTAGTTTACCTCAGACCTTCGGGTCCATAGTTAGTAGCTAGATGAATTCTTCTCTCTTTTTGGATCTCAATACAATGTTCTCCCCCTCTCTCGTGGAGATCTATTCGATGTAATCATCTTTTGCGGTGTGTTTGTTGAGACCGATGAATTGTGGGTTTATGATCAAGATTATCTATGAACAATATTTGAATATGCTCTGAATTCTTTTATGTATGATTGGTTATCTTTGCAAGTCTCTGCGAATTATCAGTTTGGTTTGGCCTACTAGATTGATCTTTCTTGCAATGGGAGAAGTGCTTAGCTTTGGGTTCAATCTTGCAGTGTCCTTTTCCCAGTGACAGTAGGGGCAGCAAGGCACGTATTGTATTGTTGCCATCGAGGATAACAAGATGGGGTTTTTATCCTATTGCATGAATTTATCCCTCTACATCATGTCATCTTGCTTAAGGCGTCACTCTGTTTTCATGAACTTAATACCCTAGATGCATGCTGGATAGTGGTCGATGAGTTTAGTAATAGTAGTAGATGCCTATATACATGATCATACCTAGATATTCTCATAACTATGCTCAATTCTGTCAATTGCTCAACAGTAATTCATTCACCCAACGTAAAATACTTATGCTCTTGAGAGAAGCCACTAGTGAAACCTATGGCCCCCGGGTCTATCTTCATCATATTAGTCTTCCAATACTTTGCTATTTCCTTTGCTTTTTTACTTTGCTTTTATTTTACTTTGCATCTTTATCACAAAAATACCAAAAATATTATCCTATCATATCTATCAGATCTCACTCTCGTAAGTGACCGTGAAGGGATTGACAACCCCTTATCACGTTGGTTGTGACGAGTTATTTGTTTTGTGTAGGTACGAGGGACTCACGCGTAGCCTCCTACTGGATTGATACCTTGGTTCTCAAAAACTGAGGGAAATACTTACGCTACTGTGCTGCATCACCCTTTCCTCTTCAAGGAAATCCAATGCAGTGCTCAAGAGGTAGTAGAGAAGATTTCTAGCGTCGTTGCCGGGGAGTCTACGCAAAAGTCAACATACCAAGTACCCAGCACAAATCCCTTATCTCCAGCATTACATTATTTTCCATTTGCCTCTCATTTTCCTCTCCCCCACTTCACCCTTGCCGTTTTATTCGCCCTCTCTTTTTCCGTTTGCCTTTTTTCTCTTGCCTTTTGTTTGCTCGTGTGTTGGATTTCTTGTTTGTCACGATGGCTCTACCTAGATTTGGTGATATTCACCTTAAAAGCTTAGAAGAGATCGAAAGCAACATCAGGAGTTTTATGGTTTTGCAATCTGAGCATAATAATTTCTTTAGAAATGAGCTTAAGGAACAAAAAAGCTTTATGAGTTATATGAATAAAGAACTTGATGATATGTCTAAAGAATTTGATGGTTTGAGATCCCAAATTGCTCGTCTTGAGAAGTTGATAGCTGAAATATCGGATAAGAAGGCTACCTTAGTTAATAAGATGGACGCTAAACCGGATTTCTATGAAAATAAAGATGAAGATCTAAAAGTTATTGATGTGTCCCCTATTAAATATTTGTTTTGCAATATGAATCTTGATAATGACGGGACTGAATATGATCCACCTTTACCTAGAAGGCGTTCCAAAAATTCGGAGTTTTTAGATCTTGATGCTAAAATTGATGAAAGTGGGATTGAAGAAATCAAAACCCTAGATGTTAATAAACCCACTATTTTGGATTTCAATGAATTTAATTATGAAAATTGCTCTTTGATTGATTGTATTTCCTTGTTGCAATCCATGCTAAATTCTCCTCATGCTTATAGTCAAAATAAAGCCTTTACCAAACATATCATTGATGCTTTGATGCAATCTTATGAAGAAAATCTTGAGTTGGAAGTTTCTATCCCTAGAAAACTTTATGATGAGAGGGAACCAACTATTAAAATTAAGATTAAGGATCATGAGTTCTATGCTTTGTGTGATTTGGGCGCTAGTGTTTCCACTATTCCCAAAACTTTCTGCGATTTGCTAGGTTTCCATGATTTTGATGATTGCTCTTTAAACTTGCACCTTGTGGATTCCACTATTAAGAAACCTATGGGAAGAATTAATGATGTTCTTATTGTTGCAAATAGGAATTATGTGCCCTTAGATTTTATCGTTCTTGATATAGATTGCAATCCTTCATGTCCTATTATTCTTCGTAGACCTTTCCTTAGAACGATTGGTGCAATTATTGATATGAAGGAAGGGAATATTAGATTCCAATTTCCATTAAAGAAAGGCATGGAACACTTCCCTAGGAAGAAAATAAAATTATCATATGAATCTATCATGAGAGCTACTTATCGATTGCCTACCAAAGATGGCAATACCTAGATCTATCCTTGCTTTTATGCCAAGCTAGGGGCGTTAAACGATAGCGCTTGTTGGGAGGTAACCCAATTTTTTTTTAGTTTTTTTGCTTTTGCTTCTGTTTAGGAATAAATCTTTGTTCTAGCCTCTGGTTAGATGTGTTTTTATGTTTAATTAGTGCTTGTGCCAAGCTAAACCTATAGGATCTTCTTGGATGATAGTTATTTGATCTTGCTGTAATTTCCAGAAACTTTATGTTCACGAAAACAATTGTTAAAAATCACCAGAACGTGATAAAATACTGATTCCAATTGCTGCTGATCAATAAACAAATTGCCTACGTCTTACTATTTTGGCTGATGTTTTGGAGTTCCAGAAGTTGCGTTAGTTACAGATTACTACAGACTTTTCTGTTTTTGACAGATTCTATTTTTCGTGTGTTGTTTGCTTATTTTGATGAATCTATGGCTAGTAAAATAGTTTATAAACCGTAGAGAAGTTGGAATACAGTAGGTTTAACACCAATATAAATAAATAATGAGTTCATTACAGTATCTTGAAGTGGTCTTTTGTTTTCTTTCGCTAACGGAGTTCACGAGATTTCTGTTGAGTTTTGTGTTGTGAAGTTTTCAAGTTCTGGGTGAAAAGATTTTGATGGATTATGGAACAAGGAGTGGCAAGAGCCTAAGCTTGGGTATGACCATGGCACCCCCAAAATAATCTAAGGAAACCATGAATCCAAAGCTTGGGGATGCCCCGGAAGGCATCCACTCTTTCGTCTACTTCCATCAGTAACTTTACTTGGAACTATATTTTTATTCACCACATGATATGTGTTTTTCTTGGAGCATCTTGTACGATTTGAGTCTTTGTCTTTTAGTTTACCACAATCATCCTTGCTGTACACACCTTTTGAGAGAGCCATACATGATTTGGAATTTGTTACAATACTCTATGTGCTTCGCTTATATTTTTTGAGTTATATAGTTTTGCTCTAGTGCTTCACTTGTATCTTTTAGAGCACAGTGGTGGATTTGTTTTATAGAAACTATTGATCTCTCATGCTTCACCTAGATTATTTTGATAGTCTTAAATAGCATGTTAATTTTCTTAAACAATCCTAATATGCTTGGTATTCAAGATTTGTAA
Organism: Triticum urartu; assembly: GCF_003073215.2. Taxonomy (NCBI): domain Eukaryota; kingdom Viridiplantae; phylum Streptophyta; class Magnoliopsida; order Poales; family Poaceae; genus Triticum; species Triticum urartu. The sequence goes on from NC_053024.1 coordinate 744,679,087, forward strand.
AACTTTCTTATGAGTGTGTTGAATACTATGAGAAGTTTGATGCTTGATAATTGTTTTGAGATATAAAGATGGTGATATTAGAGTCATGCTAGTTGAGTAGTTGTGAATTTGAGAAATAATTGTGTTAAAGTTTGTGATTCCCCTAGCATGCATGTATGGAGAACCGTTATGTGATGAAGTTGGAGCACAATTTATTTATTGATTGTCTTCCTTATGAGTGGCGGTCGGGGATGAGCGATGGTCTTTTCCTACCAATCTATCCCCCTAGGAGCATGCACGTAATACTTTGCTTTGATAACTTGTAGATTTTTGCAATAAGTATATGAGTTCTTTATGACTAATGTTGAGTCCATGGATTATACGCACTTTCTTCCTTCCACCATTGTCAGCCTCTCTAATACCGCGCACTTTTCGCCGGTATCATACACCCGCCATATACCTTCCTCAAAACAGCCACCATACCTACCTATCATGGCATTTCCATAGCCATTCCGAGATATATTGCCATGCAACTTTCCACCGTTCCATTTATTATGACACGCTCCATCATTGTCATATTGCCTAGCATGATCATGTAGTTGACATTGTATTTGTGGCAAAGCCACCATTCATAATTCTTTCATACATGTCACTCTTGATTCATTGCATATCCCGGTACACCGCCGGAGGCATTCATATAGAGTCATATTCTGTTCTAAGTATCGAGTTGTAATTGTTGAGTTGTAAGAAAATAAAAGTGTGATGATCTTCATTTTTAGAGCATTGTCCCAAGTGAGGAAAAGGATGATGGAGACTATGATTCCCCCACAAGTAGGGATGAGACTCCGGATGAAAAAAAAGAAGAGAAAAGAGGCCATAAAAAAGAGAAAAGGCCCAAATAAAAAATGAGAGAAAAAGAGAGAAGGGACAATGTTACTATCCTTTTACCACACTTGTGCTTTAAAGTAGCACCATGATCTTCATGATAGAGAGTATCTCATTTTGTCACTTTCATATACTAGTGGGAATTTCTCATTCTAGAACTTGTCTTGTATATTCCAATGATGGGCTTCCTCAAAATGCCCTAGGTCTTCGTGAGCAAGCGAGTTGGATGCACAACCACTTAGTTTCTTTTGTTGAGCTTTCATATACTTATAGCTCTAGTGCATCCCTTGCATGGCAATCCCTACTCACTCACACTGATATCTATTGATGGGCATCTCCATAGCCCATTGATACGCCTAGTTGATGTGATACCATGTTCTCCCTTTTTGTCTTCTCCACAACCACCATTCTATTCCACATATAGTGCTATATCCGTGGCTCACGCTCATGTATTGCGTGAAGATTGAAAAAGTTTGAGAATGTCAAAAGTATGAAACAATTGCTTGGCTTGTCATCGGGGTTGTGCATGATTTAAATATTTTTTGTGGTGTATATGATTTTTAGGGATAACTTTCTTTGGCCATGTTATTTTGAGAAGACATGATTGCTTTGTTAGTATGCTTGAAGTATTATTATTTTTATGTCAATATTAAACTTTTGTCTTGAATCTTTCGGATCTGAATATTCATACCACAATTAAGAAGAATTACATTGAAATTATGCCAAGTAGCACTCCGCATCAAAAATTCTGTTTTTATCATTTACCTACTCGAGGACGAGCAGGAATTAAGCTTGGGGATGCCTGATACATCTCCAACCTATCTATAATTTTTGATTGCTCCATGCTACATTATCTACTATTTTGTACATTATTAGGCTTTATTATCCACTTTTATATTATTTTTGGGACTAACCTATTAACCGGAGGTCCAGCCCAGAATTGCTATTTTTTGCCTATTTTAGAGTTTCGCAGAAAAGGAATATCATACGGAGTCCAAACGGAATGAAACCTTTGGGAACGGGATTTTTAGGAAGGTTATGATCCAGGAGACTTGGACCCTACGTCAAGAAACAAAGGAGGAGGCCAAGAGGTAGGGGGGGCGCGCCCACCCCCCCAGGGCACGCCCTCCACCCTCGTGGGCCCCCTGTTGCTCCACCGACGTACTCCTTCCTCTTATATATACCTACGTACCCCAAACGATCAGATACGGAGCCAAAAACCTAATTCCACCGCCGCAACCTTCTGTACCCACGAGATCCCATCTTGGGGCCTGTTCCGGAGCTCCGCCGGAGGGGGCATCCATCACGGAGGGCTTCTACATGAACACCATAGCCTCTCCGATGAAGTGTGAGTATTTTACCTCAGTTCTTCTCTCTTTTTGGATCTCATTTACAATGTTCTCCCCCTCTCTCGTGGAGATCTATTCGATGTAATCTTCTTTTGCGGTGTGTTTGTTGAGACCGATGGATTGTGGGTTTATGATCAAGATTATCTATGAACAATATTTGAATCTTCTCTGAATTCTTTTATGTATGATTGGTTATCTTTGCAAGTCTCTTTGAATTATCAGTTTGGTTTGGCCTACTAGATTGATCTTTCTTGCAATGGGAGAAGTGCTTAGCTTTGGGTTCAATCTTGCGGTGTCCTTTCCCAGTGACAGTAGGGGCAGCAAGGCACGTATTGTATTGTGGCCATCGAGGATAACAAGATGGGGTTTTTATCATATTGCATGAATTTATCCCTCTACATCATGTCATCTTGCTTAAGGCATTACTCTGTTTTCATGAACTTAATAATCTAGATGCATGCTGGATAGCGGTCGATGAGTGGAGTAATAGTAGTAGATGCAGGTAGGAGTCGGTCTACTTGTCTCGGACGTGATGCCTATATACATGATCATACCTAGATATTCTCATAACTATGCTCAATTCTGTCAATTTCTCAACAGTAATTCGTTCACCCACCGTAAAATACTTATGCTCTTGAGAGAAGCCACTTGTGAAACCTATGGCCCCCGGGTCTATGTTCATCATATTAATCTTCCAACACTTTGCTATTTCCTTTGCTTTTTTACTTTGCTTTTATTTTACTTTGCATCTTTATCACAAAAATAACAAAAATATTATCCTATCATATCTATCAGATCTCACTCTTGTAAGTGACCGTGAAGGGATTGACAACCCCTTATCGCTTTGGTTGCGAGGAGTTATTTGTTTTGTGTAGGTACGAGGGACTCGGACGTAGCCTCCTACTGGATTGATACCTTGGTTCTCAAAAACTGAGGGAAATACTTATGCTACTATCCTGCATCACCCTTTCCTCTTCAAGGAAATCCAACACAGTGCTCAAGAGGTAGCATATAGCGAGTGTGGAAAAGTGGTGGTAGGAGTGACGAAATTGTCCCTAAGGAATTGACTACTTTACAAGACTGATAGCAAGTTTTTGGTGGGGTACGTAGTAATTACAAAATTTTCCTACGCACATGCAAGATCATGGTGATGCATAGCAACAAGAGGGGAGAGTGTAGTCTATGTACCCTCATTGACCGATAGCAGAAGCGTTATGAAACGTGGTTGATGTAGTCGTACGTCTTCACGGCCCGACCGATCACGCACCGAAACTACGGCACCTCCGAGTTTTAGCACACGTTCAGCTCGATGACGATCCCCGGACTCCGATCCAGCAAAGTGTCGGGGAAGATTTCCGTTAGCATGACGGCGTGGTGACGATCTTGACGTTCTACCGTCGCAGGGCTTCGCCTAAGCACCATACAATATTATCGAGGAGTATGGTGGAAGGGGGCACCGCACACGGCTAAGAAAACGATCATGAGGATCAACTTGTGTGTCTAGGGGTGCCCCCTGCCCCCGTATATAAAGGAGCAAGGGGAGGAGGCCGGCCGGCCCTAGGGCGCGCCAAGGAGGAGTCCTCCTCCTAGTAGGAGTAGGACTCCCCTCTTTCCTACTCCTACTAGGAGGGGGAAAGGAAGGGGGAGAGGGAGAAGGAAAGGGGGGCGCCGCCCCCCCTCTCCTAGTCCAATTCGGACCAGAGGGGGAGGGGGCGCGCGGCCCACCCTGGCCGCCCCTCTCTCTCTCCACTAGGGCCCATAAGGCCCATTACTTCTCCCGGGGGGTTACGGTAACCCTCCGGCACTCCGGTTTTCTCCGAAATCACCCGGAACACTTCCGGTGTCCGAATATAGCCGTCCAATATATCAATCTTTATGTATCGACCATTTCGAGACTCCTCATCATGTCCGTGATAAAATCTGGGACTCCGAACTAACTTCGTTACATCAAAACTCATAAACTCAGAATATAAGTGTCATCGAAACCTTAAGCGTGCGGACCCTACGGGTTCGAGAACAATGTAGACATGACCGAGACACGTCTCCGGTCAATAACCAATAGCGGAACCTGGATGCTCATATTGGCTCCCACATATTCTACGAAGATCTTTATCGGTCAGACCGCATAACAACATACGTTGTTCCCTTTGTCATCGGTATGTTACTTGCCCGAGATTCGATCGTCGGTATCTCAATACCTAGTTCAATCTCGTTACCGGCAAGTCTCTTTACTCGTTTCGCAATACATCATCTCGCAACTAACTCATTAGTTGCAATGCTTGCAAGGCTTATGTGATGTGCATTACCGAGAGGGCCCAGAGATACCTCTCCGACAATCAGAGTGACAAATCCTAATCTCGAAATACGCAAACCCAACATTTACCTTTGGAGACACCTGTAGAGATCCTTTATAATCACACAGTTACGTTGTGACGTTTGGTAGCACACAAAGTGTTCCTCCGGCAAATGGGAGTTGCATAATCTCATAGTCATAGGAACATGTATAAGTCATGAAGAAAGCAATAGCAACATACTAAACGATCAGGTGCTAAGCTAATGGAATGGGTCATGTCAGTCACATCATTCTCCTAATAATGTGATCCCGTTAATCAAATGACAACACATGTCTATGGTTAGGAAACATAACCATCTTGGATTAATGAGCTAGTCAAGTAGAGGCATACTAGTGACGTTTAGTTTGTCTATGTATTCACACAAGTATTATGTTTCCGGATAATACAATTCTAGCATGAATAATAAACATTTATCATGATATAAGGAAATAAAATAATAACATTATTATTGCCTCTAGGGCATATTTCCTTCAGTCTCCCACTTGCACTAGAGTCAATAATCTAGATTACACAGTAATGATTCTAACACCCATGGATCTTTGGTGATGATCATGTTTTTCTCGTGGAAGAGGCTTAGTCAACGGGTCTGCAACATTCAGATCCGTATGTATCTTGCAAATCTCTATGTCTCCCACCTGGACTAGATCCCTGATGCAATTGAAGCGTCTCTTGATGTGCTTGGTTCTCTTGTGAAATCTGGATTCCTTTGCCAAGGCAATTGCACCAGTATTGTCACAAAAGATTTTCATTGGACCCGATGCACTAGGTATGACACCTAGATCGGATATGAACTCCTTCATCCAGACTCCTTCGTTTGCTGCTTCCGAAGCAGCTATGTACTCCGCTTCACATGTAGATCCCGCCACAACGCTTTGTTTAGAACTGCACCAACTGACAGCTCCACCGTTTAATGTAAACACGTATCTGATTTGCGATTTAGAATCATCCGGATCAGTGTCAAAGCTTGCATCAATGTAACCATTCACGATGAGCTCTTTGTCACCTCCATATATGAGAAACATATCCTTAGTACTTTTCAGGTATTTCAGGATGTTCTTGACCGCTGTCCAGTGATCCACTCCTAGATTACTTTGGTACCTCCCTGCTAGACTTATAGCAAGACACACATCAGGTCTGGTACACAGCATTTCATACATGATAGAGCCTATGGCTGAAGCATAGGGAACATCTTTCATTTTCTCTCTATCTTATGCATTGGTCGGGCATTGAGTCTTACTCAATTTCACACCTTGTAATACAGGCAAGAATCCTTTCTTTGCTTGATCCATTTTGAACTTCTTCAAAACTTTGTCAAGGTATGTGCTTCGTGAAATTCCAATTAAGTGTCTTGATCTATCTCTATAGATCTTAATGCCCAATATGTAAGCAGCTTCACCGAGGTCTTTCATTGAAAAACTCTTATTCAAGTATCCCTTTATGCTATCCAGAAATTCTATATCATTTCCGATTATTAATATGCCATCTACATATAATATCAGAAATGCTACAGAGCTCCCACTCACTTTCTTGTAAATACAGGCTTCTCCAAAAGTCTGTACAAAACCAAATGCTTTGATCACACTATCAAAGCGTTTATTCCAACTCTGAGAGGCTTGCAACAGTCCATAAATGGATCGCTGGAGCTTGCACACTTTGTTAGCTCCTTTTGGATCGACAAAACCTTTCGGTTGCATCATATACAACTCTTCTTCCAGAAATCCATTCAGGAATGCAGTTTTGACATCCATCCGCCAAATTTCATAATCATAAAATGCGGCAATTGCTAACATGATTCGGACAGACTTAAGCATCGCTACGGGTGAGAAGGTCTCATCATAGTCAATCCCTTGAACTTGTGGAAAACCTTTTGCGACAAGTCGAGCTTTGTAGATAGTAACATTACCGTCAGCGCCAGTCTTCTTCTTGAAGATCCATTTATTCTCAATTGCTTGCCGATCTTTGGTCAAGTCAACCAAAGTCCACACTTTGTTCTCATACATGGATCCCATCTCAGATTTCATGGCCTCAAGCCATTTTGTGGAATCTTGGCTCACCATCGCTTCTCCATAGTTCGTAGGTTTATCATGATCTAGTAGCATGACTTCCAGAACAGGATTACCGTACCACTCTGGTGCGGATCTTACTCTGGTTGATCTATGAGGTTCAGTAGTATCTTGTTTTGAAGTTTCATGATCATCATCATTAGCTTCCTCACTAATTGGTGTAGGTGTCACAGAAACCAGTTTTTGTGATGTACTACTTTCCAATAAGGGAGCAGGTATAGTTACCTCATCAAGTCCTACTTTCCTCCCACTCATTTCTTTCGAGAGAAACTCCTTCTCTAGAGAGTTTCCGAATTTAGCAACAGAAGTCTTGCCTTCGGATCTGTGATAGAAGGTGTATCCAATAGTTTCCTTTGGATATCCTATGAAGACACATTTCTCCGATTTGGGTTCGAGCTTATCAGGTTGAAGCTTTTTCACATAAGCATTGCAGCCCCAAACTTTCAGAAACGACAACTTTGGTTTCTTGCCAAACCGCAGTTCATAAGGCGTCGTCTCAATGGATTTTGATGGTGCCCTATTTAACGTGAATGCGACCGTCTCTAGAGCATAACCCCAAAACAATAGCGGTAAATCAGTAAGAGACATCATAGATCGCACCATATCAACTAAAGTACGATTACGATGTTCGGACACACCATTACGCTGTGGTGTTCCGGGTGGCGTGAGTTGCGAAACTATTCCGCATTGTTTCAAATGTACACCAAACTCGTAACTCAAATATTCTCCTCCACGATCAGATCATAGGAATTTTATTTTCTTGTTACGATGATTTTCAACTTCACTCTGAAATTCTTTGAACTTTTCAAATGTTTAAACTTATGTTTCATTAAGTAGATATACCCATATCTTCTTAAGTCATCTGTGAAGGTGAGAAAATAACGATATCCGCCACGAGCCTCAACATTCATCGGACCACATACATCTGTATGTATGATTTCCAACAAATCTGTTGCTCTCTCCATAGTACCGGAGAACAGTGTTTTTGTCATCTTACCCATAAGGCACGGTTCGCAAGTATCAAGTGATTCATAATCAAGTGGTTCCAAAATTCCATCAGTATGGAGTTTCTTCATGCGCTTTATACCGATATGACCTAAACGGCAGTCCCACAAATAAGTTGCACTATCATTATCAACTCTGCATCTTTTGGCTTCAACATTATGAATATGTGTGTCACTACTATCGAGATTTAATAAGAATAGACCATTCTTCATGGGTGCATGACCATAAAAGATTTTACTCATATAAATAGAACAACCATTATTCTCTGATTTAAATGAATAACCGTCTCGCATCAAACAAGATCCAGATATAATGTTCATGCTCAACACTAGCACCAAATAACAATTATTTAGGTCTAATACTAATCCCGAAGGTAGATGTAGAGGTAGCGTGCCGACCGTGATCACATCGACTTTGGAACCATTTCCCACGCGCATCGTCACCTCATCCTTAGCCAATCTTCGCTTAATCCATAGTCCCTGTTTCGAGTTGCAAATGTTAGCAACATAACCAGTATCAAATACCCAGGTGCTACAGCGAGCATTAGTAAGGTACACATCAATAACATGTATATCGCATATACCTTTGTTCACCTTGCCATCCTTCTTAACCGCCAAATACTTGGGGCAGTTCCGCTTCCAGTGACCAGTCTACTTGCAGTAGAAGCACTCAGTTTTAGGCTTAGGTCCAGATTTAGGTTTCTTCTCTTGAGCAGCAACTTGCTGTTCTTTTTGAAGTTTCCCTTGTTCTTCCCTTTGCCCTTTTTCTTGAAACTAGTGGTCTTGTTGACCATCAACACTTGATGCTCCTTCTTGATTTCTACCTCCGCAGCTTTCAGCATTGCGAAGAGCTCGGGAATAGTCTTATTCATCCCTTGAATATTATAGTTCATCACGAAGCTCTTGTAGCTAGGTGGCAGTGATTGGAGAATTCTGTCAATGACGCAATCATCTGGAAGATTAACTCCCAATTGAATCAAGTGATTATTATACCCAGACATTTTGAGTATATGCTCACTGACAGAACTATTCTCCTCCATCTTGCAGCTATAGAACTTATTGGAGACTTCATATCTCTCAGTCCGGGCATTTGCTTGAAATATTAACTTTAACTCCTGAAACATCTCATATGCTCCATGACGTTCAAAACATCGTTGAAGTCCTGATTCTAAGCCGTAAAGCATGGCACACTGAACTATCGACACTAGTGCAGAACCGGGCAATAGCACCGGTTCGTAAGGCCCTTTAGTGCCGGTTAGGTAACCGACACTAAAGTTTGGGCACTAAAGCCCCCCCCCTTTAGTACCGGTTCAGCACGAACCGGTGCTAAAGGGCATCTACGTGGCACGAGCCAGCTCCGAGGGCCGGGAGCCCTTTAGTACCGGTTGGTAACACCAACCGGTACTAAAATGTTTGGGGGGGGTTTGGTTTTATGATTTCTTTTTCATTTAATTTTGTGTTTTCCATTTTAATTCTTTTTTGTTTGCTGGTATTTTACGGTACTGCACATTGTACACGTTAGGCATATATATATATATATATAAATAGAATTTCTAGTAGAACCAATCATGTATATATCATTAATGTCTCACAAACCACCATATTAATTTACACATACACACATGTATAGCTATATACAATTTCTCCTACATATGCATGTTGCCTTCGAAGCCAGTGGCATTAGCCTAATTGGTGCCTTCGGAGCACGATGACAATTGGAAGTGGTTCATGACCTGGTCGATGGGGGCGGTAGCGGGTAATAGTATTCTCCCTTCGGATTTATGACATGGTCGAGCAAAAATCCCGCTATTTCCTCTTGAAGTGCTTCTACGCGCTCCGTTTCTAGGAGCTTGTCCCGCACCTCTTTGAACTGTTAAGAAGGAGATCAATATGCATGTGTATTAGTTGTGTGACTAGATATTGATAGTGGTGTAAAAATTGTGAATAGTGTTCTGACAAGCGTACCCATTCCTGTCTTTGAGATCTGCTCCTTTCGGACGCCATCATGCGAATGTTCTCGCAAACGCAGAATGCACACAAATCAGTCCCCTGCGCCTGCTTCAGGGCCTTTATTACGAGAATGGAATTTAATTTGTTCAGATAATAATTAATCAAGCATGATAATTAAAGAGATGGCAGCCAGCTAGCTAGCTAGTACTACTTAATTACTTACCTTGGGTCAAAACCATTTCATCTGTCGTTTCCATTCGCCTTCCGTGACGCTGATGAACCTTGCCCAAGCCCTGCCCGCCGACAAAGAAAATGAATAAAGGGTTTATTAAATAGTTCATATCATGAAATGACGAACTAAATAGGCCGAGATATATAGTTAATAATGATTGAAATTACCTGTTGACTATCCCAAACAAGATGTTATAGTCACTATTTGCTTTGAGTAGCGAGTCCAGTATTTCAACTGTTCCAGCGTCAACTTTAATGATACACAAGATCCAGTGAAATCTGCATGCACACATGTTTGCATGTCTTAATTAAGCGGGCATATGTAAGCAAAAACATGTAGCTAGCTAGTAGGCAAAAATAGAGAATTTGTAGTACAAGAAAGTGTGACTCACTGGAAGTTGTAAGGAAGTAGTATATCTTCATTGTATTTGAGGTGCTTCAAGAACTCTAGCATGCTGTCCTCTACCTGCTTTTCATGATGCTTGTTTATTTTCCATGTGTATTCATTAATGGTGTTTGGGTCAATGAACCCAATGCCATAGCGTCCACCTTTTCTCATTTCATACATCTTCATCCTGCATAATACCACAGAAAAGAATATAGTGAGGATAATTACAGGTAATGATTGATCAAAAGGATCACTATAGCTAGCTTGAGACTTAAATTACAGAAAGAAATCACTTACAGACAATAGCAACTGAGGATAGATTTGTCGAGTGCATCTTGATTGTATAACTGAAACAGTTCAGAATACTCAACGGTCACAGGTTTCTCATGGTAGTAATGATCCTTCTTGACTTGCACCATGAGGGACTCTCGATCGGATCTCTTGGTAATGTTCATGTACCATTCATGTAATTCATACATTCTCGTTGGGAGCTTCTTGACCTCTTCTGGCTTGACCAAAGGTTGGCCCCGGGCATATTTCCGTTTTATTTCCTCCTCTTTAAGCACAGGCATGTCCTCGATCTCGAGGAGTTGTCCAACAGTGATTTTGAGAGTTTCAGCCTGCATTATATGCTCCTGGGTTATTACCACATCGCGCACCTCGGGAACGTAAACTGTTTGGCCACAATAATATTGGGCGCGCGTACTGTCACCTGTTGTTGGCGGCACAACAAGCGGGGGGGTCGATTGCGCTGCCTGTTCTCCCAGCTGGGCAACGGTTTTCCCGTATTTTTTGACAGCTGCTTGTTGTTTGCTCGAGCTCGAGCTTGCCTCCTTCTGTAGACGTTGTCGATGTAACTTCCTGATGTGGCGCTCATAGTCTGTGTCAACAGGCTTAGGAGCTGGTGGTTGAGCCATACGAATGATGTGGTCAACTACTTCCACAGGCACTTTCTCCCTTGGCGGCGGTGGCGGTTTCGGTCCAAAATGGGCGTCGACTTCTGCCCGCACTATGGCATTGGTTTGCTCCTCGGTCCTGTCGTAAGCCCTCACAGGAAGAGGAGTAGTGAGGTTTGGACCATATTTATATCGCTTGCCTCCGCCTGTACTTCCTGTACTATGACCTCGACTCGTACCGCTACGCACCATAGCTGCGGGGTGTCTCTTCTGCGATTGCTGAGGCGGCGGAGACGGCTGACGGGGCTGAGTTGGACGAGGAGGAGTGGCCTGAAGCTGTGCCGGACTTGGAGGAGGAGTGGCCTGAGGTTGTGCCGGACATGGAGGAGGAGTGGACGTCTGACGCTGTGTCGGACTTGGAGGAGGAGTAGCCTGACACTTTGCCGGACTTGGAGGAGGAGGAGTGGCCTCATGCGTTGGTGGACTTGGAGCGGGAGTCTGCTGACTCGGTGGCGGACTTCGACGAGGAGTCAGGTGACGCGGTGTCGGTGGCCTTCGAAAGATGATGCAATCCTTTCTCCATAGGATGACATCATGTATGGCCTCTCCCAATGTGTGCTCGTTGTCACCTCCAGGAATGTCAAGCTGTAGCTGCGAATATGGGTCCACCACCTCATCAACCAAGACACGAGCATAGCCCGCTGGAATCTGGTTGCAATGGAAGGTTGCCTCGGGGGAATTTGAAAAAGCAACGGCGTCCGCCACCTTCATGGATATGTTCTTCATTTTGAAGTGTAGCTCGCAGTTAGTGTTCTCCGTGATGTCATCCACGGGGTATCTATGCAGCACTGCGTCGCCCGGGGCGGAACCCACGCTTCTTCTCGGCATGGATGGGGCGGTGCTATCCAATGCTGGATCATCCGCTAGCTCCTGCAGCTGCTGAGACCCCCTTTGCTGGCTAAGTGAGTCGATCTGCTCCTGCTGCCGCTGGAATTTAACTGCCAATTCCGCTTGACTTGCTTCTAGGCCTTGAAGGCGTTCATAGTCCCGCTTCCTCTGCTCCTCCTGCATCTTCCTCTTCTTCTCCTCCGCAATCTTCTTTCTCGCACGGGTTCTGTAGTCGGTGTTCCAGTCCGAAAAACCCTCATACCATGAAATAGCGCCCTTGCCTCGTGTTCTTCCCGGGTGTTCAGGATTTCCCAGGGCACGCGTAAGCTCGTCTTTCTCTCTATTGGGCTGGAACACCCCCGATCGAGCCTCTTCTATTGCAACAAGTATCGCATCGTCGGCTCCGTTCAGACATGCCTTCGTCGAAACATTGCCTGTCTTCGGGTCCAACTCCCCCCCATGCGCATAGAACCAAGTCCTGCACCTAGGGGGCCAGCTCTTAGTAACCGGAGTGACACTTGCATCCTCCATCTCTTTCTCAGACTTATCCCACTTAGGCATTGCCACCGCGTAGCCACCTGGCCCCAGCTTATGGAACTTTTCCTTTTTTCGGCATTCTTCTTGTTTATTCTCGACCGTTCCTTAGCTAATTCTGAATCCTTGAATTTCAAGAAATCGTCCCAATGAGCACTTTGATTCTCTAGTATCCCCTCGAATACTGGAGTCTTCCTTCCTCCCTTGACGTACTTCTCCCACGTCGTTCTCTTGTAGTTCTTGAATGCAACCGCCATCTTCCTAAAAGCAGCGTCCTTGACTTTCTGCACATCTGCTTCTGTGAAATGATCTGGTAGGGTGAAATGTTCCATGAGAGTATCCCAAAGCAGTTTTCTTTATTCTCGTCGACAAAAGTAACATTTGGACGTGGCTTTGCTGGCTTTCTCCATTCTTGAAGGGAGATCGGGAGTTGGTCCTTCACAAGAACTCCGCACTGACGAACGAACTTGTCCGCAATCTTCTTAGGCGCTAATGGTTCGCCATTAGGTTTGAATGCCTCGATATTGTACTTTACGCCCTCCTTCAACTTTTTGTTCGGGCCTCGTTTCGTCCTTTTTCCTGAAGATTTGCTCGATCCGGATGGCTGAAAGAAGAAAGATCGATTCGTTAATATATCTTCAACTCATTTAAAACATGCGATGATCACCAGATTCCTGCTTATATAAATATATATACCTCGCCGGTGTTTGTTGTTTCAGGATCAACATGTTCTTCGTCGTAGTTCATGACTTCAACAGTTCGGTCGTCGCGATCGAATATCATATCACCCTCTCCGGTGTTGTTTAGAAATTCGGAGCCGTCAAAATCTTCTTCATTCTGATCATCATCTGGCCCGCGTATGATATCGAACATGGTCTGTTCTCTCTCTCTGTCGGTATTGTCCGCCATAGCTTTTATTTAACTATGCCAAAAGAAATATAAAACAATTTAGTATGATCTCGAATAATAGATATAATCTCGAATACATCGTCTCGAATAATAGATATAATCTCGAATACATCGTCTTGAATAATAGATTTAATCTCGAATACATCGTCTCGAATAATATATAATATTGAATAGTACATCACTGGCTCATAGCTGAAGTGCGGCGCGGGCGGTGGACACCCAAAGAGAAGGAACCCTCACAGGATCATAGCTGAAGTGAGATCCCTGAAGAAACTGCTAGGTATTGGAGAACCTGCAGCCCTCTAACGCAACCATGTAGCGATGTACGTGCTCGTCCTCCTCCCTGACACGACGACGTACCACCTCCGGCGGGGCCGGCTCCCTCCGCACCGAAACTGGCCCACGCGAACGCCACCAAACGAGATCAGGGTCGACGACGGGACCCGGGGCCGGGTTCCTCATCAAGCGGCGCGCCCCTCCAGGCAGCACCTCCCAGTGCCAGCCCGGCGGAGCCCAGTCCCGGACATGGGTCAGCTGGACGTCGTCGCGGACGTGTCGACGGCGAGGATGCGGGCCGGGCATCGTCGACAACAAATACTAGCTCTATGCCCGCAAAAAGTAACATTTTTTTAATGATTGGATTTTGATAACTAAAATTTCTAACATTTCTAACAATGCTATATATAACTAACAGTTCTATAACATTTCTAATATTTCTATAACTAAAAAAAGAAAAATTTCTAACTTTTTTATAACTATTTCTATAACTAAAAAACAGAAAAATTTCTAACAATTCTAACTTTTTTATAACTATTTCTATAACTAAAAAACAAAAAAAAAATTTCTAACAATTCTAACTTTTTTATAACTATTTCTATAACTAAAAAACAGAAAAATTCTAACAATTCTAACTTTTTTATAACTATTTCTATAACTAAACAAAAAAAAAAATTCTAACAATTCTAACATTTCTAACTATTCTAACAATTCTAACATTTCTAACTATTTCTAAAAAACAGAAAAATGTCTAACAATTTCTAAAAAACAGAAAAATCTATAACTAAAAATGTATGTGTGTGTGTGCGCGCTCACCGGCCGGCGAGGCGAGAGGCGACGGGGGGCGCGCGGCGACGGGGACGGCGACGGGCGCGGCGACGACGGGGCGGCGACGACGGGGACGGGGACGACGGGCCGGGGCGCGACGACGACGGGGACGGGGACGTACGGGCCGGGGCGGCGACGACGACGGGGACGGTGACGACGCGGCCGGTACGGGCCGGGACGGGGCGGCGGTGACGACGGGGATGACGGGGACGGGACGACGGGGCGGCGACGACGGGGACAGGGCGGCGACGGGGGCGGCGACGAGGGATATGGAGACGGCGGGGGCGGCGGGCGACGGTGCAGAGGAGAAGAAGCAGAGGGAGAGATGAGAAACTGACGAAATTTTGAAGTGTTTTCTTATATAGAACCAACCTTTAGTACCGGTTGGAGCCACCAACCGGTACTAAAGGTCTGTTTTGGCTAGCCCAAGCGGCGGGAAGCGACCCCCTTTAGTACCGATTGGTGGCTCCAACCGGTACTAAAGGCCCCCCCTTTAGTACTGGTTGGTGCCACGACCCGGTACTAAAGGGTGTGCGCTGCCAGGCGAGGGCACAAAAGTTTAGTCCCACCTCGCTAGCCGAGGGGCACTCGCATCTGCTTATAAGCCCCGTCGTCGCTGCTGTCTCGAGCTCCTCTCTTAAGCAGGCCTTCTGGGCCTACCTCTTCTGCGATGCCCTGTTGGGCCTACTGGGCTAGCGGGCCTGCATCCTGGCCCAACTTGAATTTTGGTTTCTAGTCGTATGCAGGCCGCTGTGGCCCAGTAGGTGGGCTTTTTTCTTATTTTTTTTGCTTTATTTATTTTTGTGAATAACTTAACTTTGAAAATAGATTTTTCAGTGATTCTTTTTTCTTATGTTTAATATTAGTGAGTTTTATCATTATATTCAATTTGGTAATGCTTAGGTTATTTAAAAAATGAAATGCCTTTGTAACTGAAGCAGTTTCCCTCTCGCCCAGAACGCGCGCTCGACCACTTCTCGAAACTATTGTCCAGTTTTCGCCCTACCACGAAATTGCATTCCAGTTTTTGAGTGTAACCCTCTCGACCCGGCCCTCCTCTTCCTGCTATCCTCCCTCGCGATCCGAATATCGACATCCATGGTGAAACTACTGAACTAGCAACAACACACAACTATTTCATAATCCGTTCACTAGAGTTACATTTGAAATGCTCTCTAGATTCATGGGCATTTTAGTCTAGAGATTTATAATAATACTATAATTTCTAGAAAAGAGATTCTCTGTGTCACTAAAAAATTAGTACTACGCGTTATCAAAATGTCTCAAGAAAAACATGCATAAACTAAATCCACTTAACATATATAAGATAATGAACCCTCACTCGAGGATGTAACACATGAGATGAAAGAGATATGTTTAATGCCGATCTACAATTCTCAGAGATATTTTGAATGTGTTAAGAGCAATTTATCATTCGCGTGAGTCCACCTTATAGCGAGACGTAGCCATTAGAAAGATTCATCATGATTAACGATGCTCCGGGTCAATATTCTGACTGTGTAATTTGAGAGCATTTCATCAATGAACTTTAAGCTATAATACATGAATATGATGCTGAATCTTGGCATTTGCCACACACCCACCTGTGTTTGTCTTTTCCAGATAATAGAAAATTTCGACTTGTGTCATAAAACATATACGATGCTATCGTACCTTCTTCATTATATATGTCTTGTCAGACTGTTCTATGTCCTTCAACAAGTAGAAATCCAAATGATTAAGGCTTACAATCAAAAAGCTAGAAGAAAGTCGAAGAATTGTTCGTTTACTGCTATACGTCAATATATGTATGAGATCCACTGATTGTCATAATCCGTACCTGCGGGTCTTCCCGTTACCCCGCCTCGTGTCATATTGACCCATTTGCACCGAAACAAAGGGACCTTCAAACCACGTCGATAGTCAAGTTCCCATATGTCCTGTATATAACCATAATATGTTTCCTTTCCCGTCTTGGTTTCTGCATCAAAGCGGACACCACTGTTTTGGTTGGTGCTCTTCTTATCTTGGGCGATCGTGTAAAATGTATTACCATTTATCTCGTACCCTTTGAAAGTCATTATATTCGAAGATGGTAACTGGGACAGCAAGTACAGGTCATCTTCAATAGAGGTGTCATGCATGGTACGTGCTTGCAACCAGCTGGCGAAACTCCTGGTTTGTTCACGTGTAATCCAGTCATCAGACCGCTCCGGGTGTTTGGAGCGTAGCAAAATTCTTGTGTTCATCCATATACGGAGCCACCAAGGCGGAATTCTGTAGAACTGTGTAGTGTGCTTCAGTGAGAGAATGTCCGTCCATACATATTATTTGTTCCCCTCCTAGCGTGCCTTTTCCATCCAGTCTGCCCTTATGCCGCGATTCAGGAACACCAATCGGCTTAAGGTCAGGAATAAAGTCAATACAAAACTCAATGACCTCCTCATTTTGACGGCCCTTGGAGATGCTTCCTTCTGGCCTAGCATGGTTATGAACATATTTCTTTAAGACTCCGATGAACCTCTCAAAGGGGAACATATTGTTTAGAAATACAGGACCCAAAACGTTAATCTCTTCGCATAGGTGAACTAGGACGTGCGTCATGATGTTGAAGAAGGATGGTGGGAACACCAACTCGAAACTGACAAGACATTGCACCAAATCATTCTGTAACCTTGGTATGATTTCTAGATCGATGACCTTTTGAGAGATTGCATTGAGAAATGCACATAGCTTCACAATGGCTAATCGAACGTTTTCCGGTAGAAGCCCCCTCAATGCAACCGGAAGCAGTTGTGTCATAATCACGTGGCAGTCATGAGACTTTAGGTTCTGGAACTTTTTCTCTGCCATGTTTATTATTCCCTTTATATTCGACGAGAAGCCAGACGGTACCTTAATACTGAGCAGGCATTCAAAGAAGATTTCCTTCTCTTCTTTGGTAAGAGCGTAGCTTGCATGACCTTGATGTATGCCGTCTTTTCCGTGCATACGTTGCTGGTCCTCCCGTGCCTCAGGTGTATCTTTTGTCTTCCCATACACGCTCAAGAAGCCAAGCAGGGTCACACAAAGATTCTTCGTCACGTGCATCACGTCGATTGCGGAGCGGACCTCGAGGTCTTTCCAATAGGGCAGGTCCCAAAATATAGATTTCTTCTTCCACATGGGTGCGCGTCCGTCAGCGTCATTCGGAACAGGTTGTCCACCAGGACCCTTTCCAAAGACCACCTTCAAATCCTTGACCATATCATGTACATCAGCACCAGTACGGTGGCGAGGCTTCGTCCGGTGATCCGCCTCACCTTTGAAATGCTTGCCTTTCTTTCTTACGGGATGCCTGCTCGGAAGAAATCGACGATGTCCCAGGTACACATTCTTATTAGCCAAATATATACTGTCGGTATCGTCCAAACAGTGCGTGCATGCGCGGTATCCCTTGTTTGTCTGTCCTGAAAGGTTACTGAGAGCAGGCCAATCATGGATGGTCACGAACAGCAACGCCTTTAGGTCAAATTCTTCCCCCATGTGTTCATCCCACACACGTACACCTGTTCCATTCCACAGTTGTAAGAGTTCTTCAACTAATGGCCTTAGGTACACATCAATGTCGTTGCTGGGTTGCTTAGGGCCTTGGATGAGCACTGGCATCATAATGAACTTCCGCTTCATGCACAACCAAGGAGGAAGGTTATACAAACATAGAGTCACAGGCCAGGTGCTATGGTTGCTGCTCTGCTCCCCAAAAGGATTAATGCCATCTGCGCTTAGACCAAACCATACGCTCCTTGCGTCATCTGCAAACTCCTTCCCGTACTTTCTTTCAATTTTTCTCCACTGCGACCCGTCAGCGGGTACTCTCAACTTTCCGTCTTTCTTACGGTCTTCTCTGTGCCATCACATCGCCTTGGCATGCTCTTTGTTTTGGAACAAACGTTTCAACCGTGGTATTATAGGAGCATACCACATCACCTTGGCAGGAATCTTCTTCCTGGGGCGCCGGCCCTCGACATCACCAGGGTCATCGCGGCTGATCTTATAGCGCAATGCACCACATACCGGGCAAGCGTTCAAATCCTCGTACTCACCGCGGTAGAGGATGCAATCATTAGGGCATGCATGTATCTTCTGCACCTCTAACCCTAGAGGGCAGAAAACCTTCTTTGCTTCGTACGTACTCTCGGGCAATTCGTTGTCCTTTGGAAGCATATCCTTTATCATTACCAGCAAATTTCCAAATCCCTTGTCAGATACACCATTCTCTGCCTTCCATTGCAGCAATTCCAGTGTGGTGCCCAGCTTTTTCTTGTCACCTACGCAATTCGGGTACAACAATTTTTTGTGATCCTCTAACATGCGCTGCAACTTCTTCTTCTCCAAATCACTTGCGCAGTTTCTCTTTGCATCGGCAATGGCCCGACCTAGATCATCAACGGGCTCATCTGATGCCTCTTCTTCAGCTTCTTCCCGCATTGCCGGTTCAGCTTCTTCCCGCATTACCGGCTCAGCTTCTTCCCCCATTGTTGTATCATCGTATTCAGGGAACCCATGGCCAGGATAGCTGTCGTCGTCCTCTTCTACTTCATTGTCTTCCATCATAACCCCTCTTTCTTTGTGCTTGGTCCAAAAATTATAGTGGGGCATGAAACCGGACTTAAACAGGTGGACGTGAATGGTTCTTGGCCATTCTTACAGCGAGCACATGGACAAGGCATAAAACCATCTGCCCGCTTGTTTGCCTCAGCCGCAAGCAGAAAAGTATGCACGCCCTCAACGAACTGGGGAGAGCATCGATCATCGTACATCCATTGCCGGCCCATCTTCATTACACAACACCGAATAGACCAAATTAATACAAGTTCATACATAAAGTTCATACAACACTTAAATGCAACAAACAAATAACTCTCTAGCTAAAGCATTTAAATGCAACAACAAATACGATCAAGATCGCAACTAAGGTAACAATGGATCCAACAGCATAATGATACCAAGCCTCACTATCGATGGCATATTTTCTAATCTTTCTAATCTTCAAGCGCATTTTCTCCATCTTGATCTTGTGATCATCGACGACATCGGCAACATGCAACTCCAATTCCATCTTCTCCCCCTCAATTCTTTTCAATTTTTCTTTCAAGTACTCGTTTTCTCTTTCAACTAAATTTAACCTCTCGATAATAGGGTCGGTTGGAATTTCCGGTTCACATACCTCCTAGAAAAAATTGCATATAAATCAAATACTAGCACATATATGTATATATATATCCTCCCAAATTACTAAACTCACAAATTAATCACTATATAAAGCATTGCAAGAGCTAATCTAGCAATGAGAGATGAAAGGACAAAGTTGCTTACCTTTGTGATCATTTGAATGGATGGGGGCCTTCAAATCTTGACAAATTTTGGGAAAAATGTGTGATGAGCTCGAGAGGAAGAGGGGAAGAACAGAGAGAGGAGAGGGGAAAGGGGAAGAACAGAACAAGCTCGGGTGGATGAAGGGTTTATGTAGGACGACCTTTAGTACAGGTTCGTGCCAAGAACCGGTACTAAAGGGGCTGGAGGGGCCCCAGTCTGACAACATCCTGCCACCACTCTCATTAGTACCGGTTCGTGGCACGAACCGGTGCTAAAGGTTCGCCACGAACCGGTACTAATGAAAGCGGCCCGGCTAGCCGTTGGAACCGGCACTAATGTGCTTCATGTTTGACCCTTTTTCTACTAGTGCGTGTAGTCATCAGCTTTGCTCTGCCAGACATTCATAACATCTGGTGTTGCTCCAGCAGCAGGCCTGGCACCCAGCGGTGCTTCCAGGACGTAATTCTTCTGTGCAGCAATGAGGATAATCCTCAAGTTACGGACCCAGTCCGTGTAATTGCTACCATCATCTTTCAACTTTGCTTTCTCAAGGAACGCATTAAAAATCAACGGAACAACAGCACGGGCCATCTACCTACAATCAAACATAAACAAGCAAGAGACTATCAGGTACTAAGTTCATGATAAATTTAAGTGTCAGGACCCTGATTCCAAGTCACATCGATCTAGTCGATAACACCACATATCACATTGCGGCCTCACGCACGGTATCCCACAGGTGTCGCCTCACCATGGCTCGGGACCGTTTGCGCCTTTTGGCTCACGTATATGATAGTGTCACTAGCATCCATATGACAGAGAACCCGGGCCGACATGGCTAGTCGTGAACCCAAAGCGGCACAGACCTATGGAGACAAGCATACATGAATCTCACCGAACATGTCGGTAATCAGCGAGTGATTCCGGGCTGTAGCACTGGGCTAGAAGGACTCCGGGGAACCCGGGCTTTAGCAGGCTAGGCAGGACTCTGGATGTCACCGCATGACATTTCCCGAAGGGACAGACATAGGAACGAAGAGAAACACATGCTGGCCAGTCAAGTGTCCAGAGCAGTAGTGCTGGGCTAGCAGGACTCCGGTGAACCAGGCTGTAGCGAACTACTATCGCTCAGGAAGCACTAGACTACATTTCCCCATATGAGAGGCTGCCAAGGATAAACAACTAGATTGTCGGATCCCGATCATACCGAGCATTTCAATCATACACACAATATGCCCGATATGAGTGCATACAACATGGCATCACAACAAAACTCTACAACTCAAGTACTTTATTTAAAGGCTCCAGAGAGCCATACATAACATGTTCATACAGGTAGGGGTCACATGACCTGACACTCAAAGTCATACAATCATACAAGCACATGCGGAAGCAACTAGTCTGAGTACAGACACTAGAAAGAAAGAAGGCTTCTCGAAGCCTGTCTATCTACATAGGGTCCTCCATGGCCAGGATCACCACCTGGGTGGCTAGTCACTCGTTGACATCAAGGTCTACGTAGAACCCATCGGAGGGGCGGTGTTGTCGTCTGAAAATAGTAATTAAGCAAACATGAGTACAAAGGTACTCAGCAAGTTTTACATCAGAACCTACTATACATGCTCATTCTCAAGAAGATGGTGGGGTTATTGCAGCAAGCCAGCTTTGACTCTTGGCTAAGCTATCCTATGGAACTCCACTAGTAAAATAGTTTTCGCACACGAGTCCACTACTCACCAACATAATACTCCATCGGGGATCCTCCCTCGTCATCCTATGAGAGGGCCATCCTCGGTACTCACACTTATCTTGAGTCTTTTAGTAGTATCCATTAGCTTGTCTATGAACTGTATAGGCAACCAAGTAGTCCTTTACCGCGGACGCGGCTATTCAAATAGTTTTATACCCTGCAGTGGTGTACTTCTTCATACACGCTTTCACCACTTACCGCCGTTTACACGACATGTACTCGGCAACCTTCAAGCGGAAGCCCAATGAGGGTGTCGGCCACGGCCTACCTAAACACTCAAGCCTCTAGTCCGGGTTTATCGCCTATTCAGGTTCCATCCGCAGGGAGTCCGGCCGAGGTTTCCACATACGGCCCCGAACGATGTGAACAGGGTTCCCGAGACACCAAACGGGTGACTCGGTACACCGCGCCACGGTGTATCTACCGCAACATAGCCCACCCCTAGGGTCAGCGCTACGCACGGCCACCAACACATAACCTACAAACACCAGAAACTAATTGCAACTCCTGGACAGAGTACTAGGGTGAATAAGAAGCCGAGAGGGTCCATTGGTTTCGGGCCCAATGTATGGTAGTAACTGAATCTTAAATTACACATACAGATCTCAGTTCTTATGGATGGCCTCAATGAAACAACCCACCATGTACTCCTACATGGCCTCTCATCGATACCTTTACCAATCATGTTCAACACATCCCTCACATTACCGACATAATCATTTCACTCTAGCCCATCACCCAGATGAACCAGACCTGACATAACTCTAAGCATAGCAGGCATAGCAAGGTAGAAAACACAAACATGGCTCAATCAACTCCTACACATGCTAGTGGGTTTCATCTAGTTACTGTGGCAATGACAGGTCATGTAGAGGATAAGGGTTCAACTACCGTAGCACACAGCAGTTTGAATCGCGTTGTCTTAATGCAGTAAACAAGAGCAGAAGCGAGAACATGGGTTTGTATCTGAATGATCAATGGGTTGCTTGCCTGTTGTAGTGGTAGTAGGGTACTGCCCTTCAGACGGATACTCGGGGTTATCCTCGGAGGCAGAACCTACCACGAAAGCACACACCGAAACATAATCAACACATGACAATATGCAACAATATGATGCATGCTATGACATGGAAAAATGAAAGTGTCTTGGCCTAATGGAAGCTAAAACAGAAAGGAATGAGCTCATTTGAATCAGAAGCGAGAACATGGGTTTGTATCTGAATGATCAATGGGTTGCTTGCCTGTTGTAGTGGTAGTAGGGTACTGCCCTTCAGACAGATACTCGGGGTTATCCTCGGAGGCAGAACCTACCACGAAAGCACACACCGAAACATAATCAACACATGACAATATGCAACAATATGATGCATGCTATGACATGGAAAAATGAAAGTGTCTTGGCCTAATGGAAGCTAAAACAGAAAGGAATGAGCTCATTTGAATCAGAAGCGAGAACATGGGTTTGTATCTGAATGATCAATGGGTTGCTTGCCTGTTGTAGTGGTAGTAGGGTACTGCCCTTCAGACAGATACTCGGGGTTATCCTCGGAGGCAGAACCTACCACGAAAGCACACACCGAAACATAATCAACACATGACAATATGCAACAATATGATGCATGCTATGACATGGAAAAATGAAAGTTTCTTGGCCTAATGGAAGCTAAAACAGAAAGGAATGAGCTCATTTGAATCAAAGATTCAAATGTTAGCTCATTTAACATGGCCTTATTAGTGCATTATCTTATTCTGCTTAAACAGCAAGGTTAACTTGTTTCGTCATGCATGAAACCATTAAAGATGGATAGATTGAATTTTTCTGATCATTTTTCATATATAAATTGTTTAATTTGGAGCTACGGTTGATTTTCTATGATTTTTAGAAGTTTTGGCTATTTTCTGGAATTTCCTATATAAGAATAATTCCAGTAATTGAATTAATACGTCAGCATGACATAGGTATGATATCAGCGGGTCAACTGGGTCGGCCAGGTCAAACCTGACTGGTGGGCCCTGTCTGTCAGTGTCTTAGCTAATTAACAAAATTATGTTAGTGCTAATTAACTGCCAGTGGGGCCTGGACCCACATGTCATTGACTAAACTAATTAAAATTAGTTAAAACTAATCCTAAACTAATTAGCTGGCCGGCCCCACCTGTCATAGACTCAGGGGGGAAGTCAACCTGGGCCCACACGGGGTCAAACAGGGTCAACTTGCCGGCGTTTAGCCGCCGGTGAGGCCAGACGTGGCGGAGCAGCGCGGGATTTGCACTCCGGCGACCAAAAGGACGGCGGAGACCATCTACGTGATGCGGGGAGGGAGCCGCGTCGAGTGGTGGCAGTGGGTGGAGCTGGGGTGGCCGGAAACGTCATCGTCGACGGGTTTGGCAGCGGCCGGAGCTCAGGTAAGGTTCAACTAGTCGCTAGGTGGCACGGGGAGGCGTGTGGTTTGGTGCGTTGAGCTCCTGGGGGTGCGGTAGGGCTAGTGGACAGGGTGGCGCGGCCATTGGGTGGCCGGAGCCTCGTCGGCGACGAGCTCCGTGGCGGTGCGTGCGGGTGAGATACGTGCGGTTGCTACGGGGCTCGAGAGAGGCAACGGTGAGGGTGGGGAGGTGGCTGAGCTCACGGGGGTCACGTCGAGGCAGTCGGCGAGGTCGGGGATGAGCTGATGCGACGGGGACGGTGAAGGGGATCTCCGGTGGCCGGATTTGATGACGAGCTCGGTGCAGCGTCTCCGGGGCGAGCGAGCGCTCGGGGCTCGGCCTACTCGATGTAATCGACGACGGTGGAGCTCGTGGACACGATGGCGCGGCGCGAGGACGACGGAGGGCGCGGCTACGACGACGGTGCGGCGACAGGGGCGTCGGCCATGGTGGGGAACGGCGAGGGAGAGAGACAGGGGGGAATGGCGTGTCCAGGGGCTTCGGTGTGCGACATGGAGGCGTCCAGGCGTCCAAGGGCGCGGGCGGCAAGCAGGTGGCGCTGTGGCGAGCTCAGGCGCGCCGGCGTCACCTCCCTGCCTGCCTGGCGGGGAAGAAGCAGCTGGCTGGCGCGGGCCAGCACAGTGCTAGGCCGCCAGGTGGGCCGGCTGGTGGGCTAGGTGGGCTGCTCCAGGTAAGTTCCTCTCTCTCTCTCTCTCTTTCTTTTCCTGTTTTTTATTTATTCTATTATTTCTGTAACTTCAGGGCTTTATTAAAAATGCTAGGGCATTTCCATAAATCATAAAATTAATCATGGCTACTGCTTAGAATATAACCAGCAGCAAACATTTTAGTTTATGATTATTTGAGCATTTAAAATATTTTATAGCATTTAAATGCCCAAATGCAAATACTATAAGGATTAATCCAATGACCTTAAGATGTCCTAGAAAAATGTGCACCATTTTTGTCAGGGGTTTTAACCCAAAACAAAAAGGGTGGGCTTTTTAGAAGGGCATTTCAGGTTCATTGAAAAAGTTTTTAGTAAACCCTAGTTGTTCCAGGGGGGTGCTGGGGGTTCTGTCATCCCCATTTCAAATTTAAGAGGAATTTAAACATGATGCACACTCCAATGCTTGAACTAGCTAGGGTGTGACACTAAGTTCAATTAATCATATTACTAAAGAACTCCCACTTAGATAGACATCCCTCTAATCCTCTGAGTGATCACGTGATCCAAATCAACTAAACCATGTCCGATCATCACGTGAGATGGAGTAGTTTCATTGGTGAACATCACTATGTTGATCATATCTACTATATGATTCACGCTTGACCTTTCGGTCTCTGTGTTCCGAGGCCATATCTGTATATGCTTGGCTCGTCAAGTATAACCTGAGTATTCCGCGTGTGCAACTGTTTTGCACCCGTTGTATTTGAACGTAGAGCCTATCACACCCGATCATCACGTGGTGTCTCAGCACAAAGAACTTTCGCAACGGTGTATACTCAGGGAGAACACTTCTTGATAATTAGTGAGAGATCATCTTAAAATGTTACCGTCAATCAAAGCAAGATAAGATGCATAAAAGATAAACATCACATGCAATCAATATAAGTGATATGATATGACCATCATCATCTTGTGCTTGTGATCTCCATCTTCAAAGCACCGTCATGATCACCATCGTCACCGGCGCGACACCTTGATCACCATCGTAGCATCGTTGTCGTCTCGCCAATCTTATGCTTCCACGACTATCGCTACCGCTTAGTGATAAAGTAAAGCATTACAGCGCAATTGCATTGCATACAATAAAGCGACAACCATATGGCTCCTGCCAGCTGCCGATAACTCGGTTACAAAACATGATCATCTCATACAATAAAATTTAGCATCATGTCTTGACCATATCACATCACAACATGCCCTGCAAAAACAAGTTAGACGTCCTCTACTTTGTTGTTGCAAGTTTATGTGGCTGCTACGGGCTTAAGAAAGAACCAATCTTACCTACGCATCAAAACCACAACGATAGTTTGTCAAGTTCGTGTTGTTTTAACCTTCGCAAGGACCGGGCATAGCCACACTTGGTTCAACTAAAGTTGGAGAAACTGACACCCGCCAGCAACCTGTGTGCAAAGCAGGTCGGTAGAACCAGTCTCGCGTAAACATACGCGTAATGTCGGTCCGGGCCGCTTCATCCAACAATACCGCCAAACCAAAGTATGACATGTTGGTAAGCAGTATGACTTATATCGTCCACAACTCACTTGTGTTCTACTCGTGCATATAACATCAACACATAAAACCTAGGCTCGGATGCCACTGTTGGGGAACGTAGTAATTTCAAAATTTTCCTACGCACACGCAAGATCATGGTGATGCATAGCAACGAGAGGGGACAGTGGAGTCTACGTACCCTCGTAGACCGACAGCGGAAGCGTTATGACAACGCGGTTGATGTAGTCGTACGTCTTCACGGCCCGACCGATCAAGCACCGAAACTACGTCACCTCCGAGTTTTAGCACACGTTCAGCTCGATGACGATCCCCGAACTCCGATCCAGCAAAGTGCCGGGGAAGAGTTCCGTCAGCACGACGGCGTGGTGACGATCTTGATGTTCTATCGTCGCAGGGCTTCGCCTAAGCACCGCTACAATATTATCGAGGAGTATGGTGGAAGGGCGCACTGCACACGGCTAAGAAAACGATCATGAAGATCAACTTGTGTGTCTATAGGTGCCCCCTACCCCCATATATAAAGGAGCAAGGGGAGGAGGCCGGCCGGCCCTAGGGCGTGCCAAGGAGGAGGAGTCCTCCTCCTAGTAGGAGTAGGACTCCCCTCTTTCCTACTCCTAGGAGGGGGAAACGAAGGGGGAGAGGGAGAAGGAAAGGGGGGCGCCGCCCCCCCTCTCCTAGTCCAATTCGGACCAGAGGGGGAGGGGGCACGCGGCCCACCCTGGCCGCCCCTCTCTCTCTCCACTAGGGCCCGTAAGGCCCATTACTTCTCCCGGGGGGGTTCCGGTATCCCTCCGGCACTCCGGTTTTCTCCAAAATCACCCGGAACACTTCTGGTGTCCGAATATAGCCGTCCAATATATCAATCTTTATGTCTCGACCATTTCGAGACTCCTCGTCATGTCCATGATCAAATCCGGGACTCCGAACTAACTTCGGTACATCAAAACTCATAAACTCATAATATAACTGTCATCGAAACCTTAAGCGTGCGGACCCTACGGGTTCGAGAACGATGTAGACATGACCGAGACACGTCTCCGGTCAATAACCAATAGCGGAAACTGGATGCTCATATTGGCTCCCACATATTCTACGAAGATCTTTATCGGTCAGACCGCATAACAACATACGTTGTTCCCTTTGTCATCGGTATGTTACTTGCCCGAGATTCGATCGTTGGTATCTCAATACCTAGTTCAATCTCGTTACCGGCAAGTCTCTTTACTCGTTTCGTAATACATCATCTCGCAACTAACTCATTAGTTGCAATGCTTGCAAGGCTTATGTGATGTGCATTACCGAGAGGGCCCAGAGATACCTCTCCGACAATCAGAGTGACAAATCCTAATCTCGAAATACGCCAACCCAATATTTACCTTTGGAGACACCTGTAGAGCTCCTTTATAATCACCCAGTTACGTTGTGACGTTTGGTAGCACATAAAGTGTTCCTCCGGCAAACGGGAGTTGCATAATCTCATAGTCATAGGAACATGTATAAGTCATGAAGAAAGCAATAGCAACATACTAAACGATCAGGTGCTAAGCTAATGGAATGGGTCATGTCAATCACATCATTCTCCTAATAATGTGATTCCGTTAATCAAATGACAACACATGTCTATGGTTAGGAAACATAACCATCTTTGATTAACGAGCTAGTCAAGTAGAGGCATACTAGTGATGTTTAGTTTGTCTATGTATTCACACAAGTATTATGTTTCCGGATAATACAATTCTAGCATGAATAATAAACATTTATCATGATATAAGGAAATAAAATAATAACATTATTATTGCCTCTAGGGCATATTTCCTTCAGTTTTATGTGGGAGAGGCCACTGCTAGCATGTCATCCCTGACTTGGAATTCTATGCACTTATGATTGGAACTATTAGCAAGCATCCGCAACTACTAACGTTCATTAAGGTAAAACCCAACCATAGCATTAAGATATATTGGTCCCCCTTCAATCCCATATGCATCAATTTCTATGCTAGGTTGAAGCTTCTGTCACTCTTGCCCTCCAATACATAGTCCTATCAACATACAACTAACCCTATGGTGTGATCCATGCGCACGCTCATATGATGGGCACCAAAGGACAGCAACATAACCACAAGCAAATTAAACCAATCATAGCAATTCACCAATTACCGATAGGACAACGAAAATCTACTCAGACATCATAGGATGGCAACATATCATTGGATAATAATATGAAGCATAAAGCACGATGTTCAAGTAGAGGGTACAGCGGGTTGCGGGAGAATGGACCGCTGTAGATAGACGGGGGAAGGTGATGAAGATGTTGGTGAAGATGACGGAGGTGTTGGTGTAGATCGCCATCACCTGATGATGGCCCCGGCGGTGTTCCAGCGCCACCGGGAGAGAGGGGGAGAGGCCCCCCCTCCTTCTTCTTCTTCCTTGACCTTCCGCCTAGATGGGAGAAGGGTTTCCCCTCTTGTCCATGGCCTCCATGGCGGCGGAGGGGCAAGAGCCCCTCCGAGATTGGATCTGTATCTCTGTCTCTCTCTATTTCTGTGTTACAGATTCTGGCCTTTCACCGTTTCTTATATTTCCAGAGGTTCGTAACTCCGATTGGGCTGAAATTTGGACTCGATTTTTAACTGGATATTGGCGTTCTTGCAGCGAAAGAAGGGCACCAACCGCCTTACGGGGTGGCCACAAGAGTCAGGGGCGCGCCCCCTGCTGCCTTGTGGCCCCCTCGGGCATCGTCTCACGTTGATTTCTTTCTTTCCCAAAAAATCATATATTCCAAAAATCTCGTCTTTTTTATCCCGTTTGGACTTTGTTAGATATGGATATTCTGGCGAAACAAAAAACATGCAACAAACTGGAACTGGCAACTCGGCATTGGATCAATATTAGTCCCAAAAAATAGTATAAAAAGTTGCCGGAAGTATATTAAAGTTGTATAATATTGGCATGAAACAATAAAAAATTATAGATACGATGTAGACGTATCACCGCCTCCTCCCTCCTACCCAAAAACCCTAACCCTAGACGCTACCCGCCCCCGCACACCGCCGCCATGTCGTGGCCCTCCTTTCCCGGCTCCTCCACGACTCACTCGTCGAACCCCTTCACTAGCCCCGAGCCTGCCGCTACCATCCGTGACCTCAATATTGAGGCCCGGGTCCCTATCCGTCTCGACAGCTCCAGGACGTCGTACTATGCGTGGAAGACCTACTTCAACCTCGTCTTCCGCGAGTACTATCTCATCGAGCACAACGACGGTTTCGTGGACAGCGCGTACTTGCGCGGCGACCCGGAGTGGTCCGCCATTGAGGCCACTATCATCTGTTGGTTCTACCAGACGGTCTCGAAGTACATCTTCCACACGGTTGTCACCGAGGACGACGACGCCTGCACCGTGTGTGCCAAGATCAATGCGCTCTTCACCGACAACAAACTTCAGCGCCTTGTTTTCTTGCAGCAGGAGTTCTTCGACTGTCAACAGGACAACTCCACCATCGACGAGTACTGCATGAGGCTCAAGATGCTCGCCGACGAGCTTCGTGACATCGGTGCTAAGGTCTCCGAAGACCTCATGCTGAGCACCCTTACCGCCGGTCTTAATGAGGACTTCGGCAACGTGGCGTCCAAGCTCACCCTGCCGCCACAACCCACTTTCCAGCGCATTGTCGCATACCTCAAACTTGAGGAACGCCGGATGCCGAAGCTGAAGCAGCGGGCCCAGCACACCACACCACCCTTGCTGCCGGTACCACCCGCGGCGGCCCTGCTCTTCCGGCCACCCCCCGTCAGCCCGCGCCACCTGCGCCCGCCGGCTACTACCCGCTGCCGCCCGCGCCTCCCCAGCAGCCGCAAGGTGAAGGGGGCCGGCGCAATAGGCGGTGTGGTGGAGGCCGCCGCCAGCAGCAGCCGCAGGCTCCAAGCACAGGGGGCGCCCCGCTTCCAGCAGCCGCCTCTACCGTGGGCCGTTGAGCAAAACCCGTGGACGGGCATCGTCCACGCCTATGCCGGTCCCGTGGGCTCCTGCACCGGGTCTCCTTGGAGCCCGTCCAGTGGGCCACCAGGCGTCCGTCGGCGCCCCCTACCAGCCCTACGGTGCCCCGCTCGCGCCTACACCCCTTAGTGGCTACAGTGCACCCGCCCAGGCACCGCCCTATGGAGGCTAGCTGCCACCGCCGGCACCTGCACCGTGGGACCCAGCCCTCCTGGCCGCCCTACACTCGACGCCGTCGCCGAGCAACTATGTTGGTGGAGGCGACTGATACATGGACTCGGGTGCTACTACGCACATGACAGCTCATCACGGTAACCTATCCTCCACTCCAGTTCACACTCCCACTCGTATCACCGTTGGTAACGGTTCCTCTTTACCCATCACCCATGTCGGTAGCACTAGTTTTCCTTCCAGTTCCACACCTATCACTATGTCTAACGTTCTTGTTTCACCTGACTTAGTCACTAGCTTAGTCTCTGTCCGTCGCCTTACTCGTGAGAATCCTCTTACTGTTGAATTTGACGATGTTGGTTTTTCTGTGAAGGACGCATGTACCCGAATGGTGCTTCACCGATGTGATAGCCTTGACGAGATTTATCCCGTGCACACCGGCACCTCCACTTCCACACCCATCGCTCTCTCCGCCGGCGTCGACCTTTGGCATGCTCGCTTGGGCCAGCCCAACCCCGCTGTTTTGCGTCAGATTCTTAGGAGTTATTCTTTCTCATGTAATAAGCTCGACAAGCATACTTGTGAGGCTTGTCGTTTGGGCAAGCACGTGCGTCTTCCCTTTACTGCGTCTACTTCAGTTTCCACTTTTCCGTTTCAGTTGATTCATAGTGATGTTTGGACGTCTCCCATTGCGAGTAACACAGGCTATCTATACTATTTGGTGATTTTAGATGATTATTCTCATTATGTATGGACTTTTCCTCTTCGTCGTAAATCCGACGCTTTAGCCACACTCACCACCTTTTATTCCTACATCACCACTCAGTTCGGTCGCCCCATACTTGCACTCCAAACTGATAACGGAAAAGTGTTTGACAACGTCGCTCTTCGCTCACTTCTCGCCTCTCATGGAACCACCTTCCTTCTGACTTGCGCCTACACTTCACAGCAGAACGGCCGCGCCAAGCGTATTCTACCCACTCTTAATGACTGCATTCGCACGTTCCTCTTTCACACTAACATGCCCGCTCGGTTCTGGCCCGATGCCCCGGCCACCGCCTCTCTCTTAGTCAACATCTATCTGTGTCGTCCTCGGTGGAACTACGCCCCTCACCACCTTCTTTTCGGTACACTGCCGTCCTATGATGGTCTTTACATATTTGGGTGTCTCTGTTATCCTAGCACCGCGTCCACCATGCCACACAAGCTTGCACCCCGCTCCGTCCCATTGTCTTCCTTGGCTTCCCTCCCAACACCAAAGGTTACCGGTCCTATGATCTTGTCACTCGTCGTGTGTACTCCTCGAGACACGTGTACTTCGTTGAGACGGTGTTCCCTTTTTTCAGGTTCCTCCGGCCGCGGCTCCTTCGGCCGCGGCCTCCGCTCCCTCTACCTGGTGCGATGCGCGGCAGCACCCCCCGGTGCCTTCTGCCACCTCCCCCCGGGTTCTCGATTCCCTCACCCGAGGTTGAGTCTGACCGGGGCCTCGGGTCCCCGGCTCTCTCCCACGAGGTCGAGCCAGCGGGCACCCCGCCCGCAACCCCGACCAGCGCCGCCACTCCTGCGACGGGCTCGACCTCGACCTCGCCTGTCGCCTCCTCTGCTGCTGGCTCGGCTGGCGCCCTCGCGGCTCCTGACGCCGCGGCCCCCGCCCCTGACGCCGCGGGCGTCCCCGTTGTGGCCGCGGCCCCCGTTGTGGCTGCGGCCCCCGCTGTGGCCGCGGCCCCCAACGCCGCTGTGCCCCACTGCCGCGGCGCCCGCCGCCATCGCCGGCCCGGTCACCCGTGCCCATGCAGGAGTGCATCAGCCGAGCACGCGCTACTCCTCCGACGAGTATGCGTGCGCTGCCTCAACATCGAAGCCATCACCAATCCCAACCTCCACTCGTGCCGCCCTTCGGGATCCCCATTGGTTGGCTGCGATGCAGGAGGAGTTCAGCGCCCTATAGCGCAACCACACGTGGCAGCTTGTTCCGCGACCCCTCCGTGCCAACATCATCTCTGGCAAGTGGGTGTTTTGCCACAAGACTCGCCCGGACTGTTCTCTCGAGCGCTACAAGGCTCAATGGGTGGTTCGTGGTTTTCGGCAGCGCGCGGGCGTGGACTCCACCGACACATTCGCCTCGGTTGTGAAACTGGGCACGATCCGCGCCGTCCTTCAGCTGGCGGTCTCGCGCGCCTGGCCTGTGCATCAGTTGGACGTTTCCAACGCCTTCTTGCATGGTCATCTCGTCGTGCAGGTGTTCTGTGAGTAGCCTACTGGTTTCGTCCACGCCGAGCACCCCGACTTTCTATGCTTGCTCTCCCGCTCTCTTTACAGGTTGAAGGAGGCGCCTCGGGCTTGGTACCAACGTATCGCAGCCTTCCTATAGTCTCTGGGCTTTTGATCCACTCGCTCCGATGCCTCACTCTTTGTGTATCATCTGGGAGCTGACACTGCATATCTGCTACTCTACATCGACGATATCATCCTCACGCCGTCCGCCCCTGATCTTCTTCAGCGGCTGACTGCTTGTCTTCGTGATGAGTTCGCCCTCAAGGACTTAGGGCCCCTGCACTACTTTCTCGGCATCGAGGTGATCCGCCGGGCTGAAGGTGTCTTTCTGCATCAGCAGAAGTACTCCCATGAGCACCTTGAGCGTGTCGGTATGCTTAACTGCAAGTCGGCGACCATCCCGGTCGACACGAAGGCGAAGGTCTCTGCTCTGGAGGGGTCTCACGCGTCTGATGGAGCATTTTATCGCTCAATCGTAGGTGCTTTACAGTACTCGACGCTGACTCACCCCGACCTGCAGTACGGTGTTCAGCCGGTGTGCCTCCATATGCATGCCCCGCGTGACTCTCACTGGACTCTGGTGAAGCGTATTCTCCGTTACATACGCGGCACCATGTCCTTGGGACTCACCCTGACGGCCTCTGCCTCCACCGACCTCGTGGCCTACTCCGATGCCGACTGGGCTGGCTGCCCCGACACGCGACGCTCTACGTCAGGCTACTGCGTCTACCTTGGGCCCTCGTTGATCTCTTGGTCATCGAAGCGGCAGCCCACGGTGTCCCGCTGCAGCGCCGAGGCAGAGTATCGCGTCGTGGCAAATGCCGTGGCCGAGTGCACCTGGATACGTCGGCTGCTTCAGGGTTGCTTTGTGATGTTCACAAGGCCACTCTTGTCTACTGCGATAATGTCAGCGCTGTCTACCTCTTCGCCAACCCGGTGCACCATCGACGGACGAAGCATATTGAGCTCGATATTCACTTAGTACGCGAGCAGGTTGCCCTTGGCCGTGTTCGGGTTCTCCACGTGCCAACGACGCAACAGTTTGCTGATGTGAGGACTAAGGGATTGCCTACTCCCGTCTTCGAGGAGTTTCGGTCCAGTCTCTGTGTCTCCAGCGACGCTTCAACTGCGGGGGGTGTTGAATATATATTTTGTACTAGGAAAAAGGCCTGTGTGTTGCAACATGGATGCACCTCTTTTAGGATTCAACCTTCTCTAAATTACAAATTCAAAAGGCCACAAATCTTTGGAATCAATAAATGTTAGCAACTATATCACACACAAATAAAACAAAAATTATATCATATCCTCACCTTGAGAACAAAAAGATGGACAACGCTACTGCTCTCTTCCTACAATAAACCAATGAACCCTTCTCCCTAACAATCTAGATGCGTCCATCTATGATAGTAATTAACGTTACTCAAGAAAAATATTAAATTGGTTAAGAATAGTAATCAATACATGGATTGATGAGCTTTCACTCAATAGTAGAGATTAGATAAGTGGCACTTATGTAAGGCAGAGAAACTTACACTCTTAACACTTCGTATGGTTTTGACCACCCCTAAATAATGTATGAAGCATCTCCTAATTGCTTGCATCAATGACTAATGATTATTCAATATCTTCTTCCAGTAGTAGAGAAGCACTACCAATAGTCTCAATATGTTTTTTTTGGATATTTTCAGACATAACATTCAGTTATGAGAGGCAGACGTGGCTGAGGCAACGCCGCCTATTACCTTCGAGTAGTAGAGAAGCACTATCAATAGTCTCAATAAGCTTTTCGAATATTTCAAAATATTCAGTTTGAAGAGGCGGATATGGCTGAGGCGACCATGCAGTAGCATCCATCTCGGTGTGCATTACCACTTTACCTGTCAAATTGAGTAGCAATCTTACTATTAGCTGCAACCGGTACTGTGTACATATATCAGTGGCGTCATATCCAGTAAAATTGGTTTTCCATGAAGATCAGAAAATTTCTGTCGTGGACTATCAGAGATCAGACGAACAGCATGGATCAGAGATGAGTCTATAGCAAGTCATTTGAACACCAATTAGTAGATATCCCCCTCTCTTTTATTCACCATCTAGGTGAATAAGTCCTCGAATCTTCTTATCTTCCTGCGTTTATGAGCTGATAGGATTCGTCTTCGATCGTCTGGAAAACTGCGAACACCATCTAGACTTCCACCAGAGATTAGCCACTGCCTTCCAGAGATTAGCCACTGCCTTCCGTCGACGGGTATGGGTCGTTCAGGTCAGCAGAGATTGGACTCTGACCGCTTCGATGGGCCCTTCGTTGGACTTTCAGCGGTAAGATGAACGTAGAATCATACATGCAGCATTCCCCCCACACAAAATAAAATCTTTCTTCGGAATAATTGGCAGTTTGTATCACTTATATCTCTGAATATCTATCTCAATTTGTAGGTTTGGTTGAAGCTACAAAATAAAACGTTCAGGCGAGCTACGAGCCTACGACTTTGGTGCGCGCTGGGCTTCTGGCCGAGATGCTGGTGGCCCCACCAAATTATTCATCAGAAGATCTCGCACACTGAGACAGACGGCGGGGAGATGCGAGGGTTGGAGGAGACGATGAGCAGGAGGAGATCTACACGTTGTCCATCCCAACCTCACGAACGGAACCTTGTACAACCCCTCCAGCGATTCTTATACGAAAAGAAAACTGAATTGAACGGGCGCTCGAGCAGCTCTCCTTCTCTAGGGCGTGCTTGGCCCAAGAAAACATGTGAATCGTTATGTTTAGCCAAAGAAAATCCATGATGTATGAAGAACTATGAAAGCCTCAGTACTTTATTATTAAGTAGAGATTGCACGTGTATTGAAGTTGTGGCCCACCTTCTAGTCTTGTATAATTAAGATAGAGGACTTTCAAAAGTTAATCCCCATTACTACCAATTCTCTTCGCATGCACATTATCCACGTCATCATCATGCCACATCAGCATGCAGTTTCCAAGCTGTACAATCTATCGGTCTAGACATTCATTACTGGTGGCCATCGGATTGACGGTGACCTCTCTGTGTTCTTTTTTACCTCGATGCAATTAACCGGCATGCTCAGGTTCTTCTTTCGGCTTCCCGAGCATCACAATAATTAATTTGGAAGCCCGAACTTGGCCTGCGCCCGTCTCCCCTTCCCCTCCTTGGACGCCGCATATGCTTCGCATTCTTCCCTCATCAACCGTGTACCGTCCCTTCCACTTCACCTCCCCTCCTATTTCTGCAATCCCCGCATCCTACCGCACCAAGGCACTGCACCTCCTGTTCCACGATTTCTGTAACTCAGAGGATGCTTGGATCCAAGAGACTATTTTTAGTCTAGTCTTTTTTAAAGGCTAAAGTTCCAAACACCCCTGACTAAAGAGAGGCTAGAACTAGTTTTGAGGCTAAAAAAATTTAGTCATAGGAAACCTACTAAAATATGTATTAGCTGTTGGCCCAGACCCGACGCTGAGTACTTTCCGACGACGGTGATACGACCGACAACGAACGACGATGATGAACCAACGCTGGCTACTGAACCGCACCCCTTGCCGATGCAATCTCGACGAAGTACTGTTACGCCGATCTGCAACGCACCACAAGAAGGTGACCTGATCGATCCACCTCAGTGCAAAGCTAGCCTGCTGCCGATCGATTCTCCGTTGAATCCGCACGTACACTACAGCCTCCGGCTGCAAACACAATGCACGCACACGAACACAAGGCTCTCTTTGATGGCCACAGGTACGTATCGTACCTGGTGTTTATTGTATTGATTCAACTCACGGTGGTGTTACAAGCCCAGGGGCACGTACATATATATAGTACGAAAGCTAAGCTATCTAGAGTAATACTACTCCTAGACTAATTCTGATTCAAATACTAATCGGATACATGCTCGTATACGACCCAAACACCGCCAGCTGGGAGGGTATGTCGGGTTTACTTCCAACATTAGCCCTCTCTTTCCTCATTTAATTTCTCTCCTTTAATACATGTGAGTTCTGGATTGAAGGGTTTGGAGGATAATAAATGCTCAATAACTTGATTTTAGTCTCTTTAGTATTTGGATCCAAGCATGGGTGAGGCTAACAAGTTTTAGCCTCACTACTTTTAATCATGGGACTAAAACGTATCCAAGCACCCTCTCAACGCCGCTATCTCCTGATCTGATGGGCATCATCCTTTCCGTCAAAGGAGTGATCAAGCGGCAATCTCCACGCAGCCGAATCAGCGACCTCAGGCGCGACGCTCTAACCTCTGACCTCAGACGCGATGCTCTGAACCTTCCTCGCTCTGGCGTCATCGGACACACCAGATGCGGCCATGGCCACTGCGGCCCCACTTCTAGCGGGACGCTCTACTACATGCCTCCTCATGACGGCGGCCCCGGATGGCGCCAGCCATCCCTGCGCAGCCCACTGAGCCAGTGCACACGAGTTGCTCTGCTCTGGGATCTACTAGCGCTGGTTGATTAATCTTCTTTCATTTTTGTTGGATTTCTGTGGTTAGCACAGGTCTGATGAAGATCAATATCAATGGTGAGCTTGGGCCTCTGCTCTGTTCTGGTGTGCTTGCTTCGTGATTGGCTTGATTTGGTGTTGTGATGTGGTATTCGTATGTTTCTAGGCACTTGATGATAGGTCCGAGGTGGTTGCTAGCTTCAATTGGGCGAAGCAAGGATTCTTCTGCACTTTTTTTTTGAGGGGGGATTCTTCTGCATTTGAAGGTCATGTACCCCTGTTGTTCTTCAGTAGATTTTTTCCTGTGCATCCTTACATGCTACAGGCAGACACACTGTTCCTATACATTTCTACTTTCTGCATATTTGTGTGCTTGATTAATATCTAAACTAAATTTTGTTCGACAGTCATTGCCCAGTCCCAGATGCTCATGTTTCCGTGTGTTGTTTCTTTGAGAGGATATTTTTCTTCAAATATGTAAGGGTCTGAAAGTGAATTAGTGCTTCTTGATGTGCAACCTAACCTACTTCCCAAATTTTGTTGGATATTCCAAACTCCCCACGTGACACGTATAATGTTTAGAGTTGAGTCCTAGACTTTCTACATGAGTTAGTACTACAAGGAGTCCTAGTTGGAGTCAGGTTGCAGGTTAGTTGGAATGTGTCCGTGTAAGTCAAGGTCATGTAATCTGCATCTTATAAATAGAAAAGCAAAAACAACCGATGAAGCCCACGGGCTGAGGCAAAACAAATACTCTCTCGTGTGCGTACGTGTGTTTCGGCCGTCTCGGCGAGTTGTGTTCCATCGAGGTTGATTATGGCGACTTGTACGTGCATGTGCTAGTGGACGTGGGAATCGATCCAGCTGGGTGCTTTCTTGCTTGCTTCTAGCTTTGTACGTGGTTCAGTCCTGAGACTAGTTGCACCGGCGTACTGTAGGTGATCTGATCTACGGCAAGCGGCGAATTCCCAACAAATTCATATGTAACCATCTGGCAGGTTTGGTATGTACGAGCCCCATGCCTTGCCAAAGTTATGATTTTATTTGCATTACACATGGACTTTGCATTTAATTGTACTATTCGCTCATTCTAGATGGACCAAACGTCGACCAAGGTGACTACAGAGAGTTAAACCCTTTTTTCCTTGCTGTTCCGAAGAGTTGAAGCAGCAGCAGTTCACTAAATCGTGAAAGTGGTGTTCATCTACTGATGGAGGGGCTGTAGGCCGGCCCGGCTAAGCGCGGCATGCCAAACCATACTGACAGCCGCACAGCCGAAGAATGAATGGTCAGCGTCTTCGTCATGCCCGCTACAAAATGCACAACTATGATTGTGACGTAGCCTCTCTTTGCAAGATGATCAGTCGTCCGAATTCGCCTGCGAACTAACAGCCATAGGAAGATTTTATATTTGAGAGGAGCCCAGGTCTTCCAAATGCCCTCCTCACATTGAAAGAAAATGGCAGGAGTGAACAGTGATTGAAGAACTAACTTTTTATAATAGTGACCCATCTGCTTTTTGTACCTCTTGATACCACTTGGCACTAGATACTGCTATGACTATTTGAATGCCCTCTTAGTAGTAACTTTGTTTGGCTCAATTGTTGTTGATGGTCAGAAAATCCTCGTTTTTTTCAGTTTCTAGTCTACTGTAGTTTTATTCTCAAGATTTAATTGGCGCTACTTTATAACAGGAACATTGTATACCCTGACATCAACTCTTTGTTCAGTGTAGATTAGTATATATTTCCGACGATGTTATGCAATAAACTACTGTCCAATCTCCAGTGTTCAAGACCCTATGAGACCTAACAGTGATTTTCAACTTCCTGTGACACCTAACAATGAGAAGCAACGGAGTATTATGTCTAAACAGGCAATGGTGGATCAGATTCAATTGGTTTTTAAATTCTACCCACTTGCTTCATGTGACTCAGTTATTTGTCCTTAATTACAATGATGAGTCATCTTGAAGTAAAATTGATGAGCTAAAATCATGGTCTATAAAGGATGACTGAGTGCCATCTATTCCATTATCCAAACAAAAAACTGACGATGAACAACTTTTTTCACATCATTTTTGCTTTTCTGGCACCCATGATTGCATCTTCTTGATGAATACTACAACTCTATTTCTACCGTGTTTAGTCGAGTCCATTTGTAGTCAGATACTTAAATTTGTTCATGTTTCCATGGTACAACTCTAAGCTCTACATAAAAGAGTCCTCAAATAAATTAATTGCGGATCCATGGGTTCATGTTTCCATGGTACAACAAATACAGTTTTCACATAAATTTGTTAGCAAGTCCCGCCGCAACGCGCAGGGAATTATCTAGTTATATATACGTGCACGAGCACCCTATCATTACATAATCATTGTATGGCAAAACCTCCTCTCTACACTTCTAGCTATGCATCCCTCCTTCCTTTTGTGTCTACCAACATGTTATATGCAGACTGTACGGAGAAGCTCCCATTCTTTTCAGAAAACCAAGCCCAAGTATCAAGAATATCCATTGTGCACGATGGAATGCTTAATATTGTTGGGCCATAAATTGGGAGACAAAACTCCTGTAGCCGGACAACATCCCATGTGGCTGAGGCATGATCAATCAAATCAGACAAAAAACAGGCGGGTAATTTCTGTGATTGCTGTACGGCCGCACCATCTCTCCTCTAGGTAAGCAATTATCAGTCCATATTTTTGTATCCTCACCATTTCCAATCCGGCGTATTAATCCTCTTCTCGGGTTGGATGCATGATCTCTGATGCCCGTCTCTTGCTTAAGTGGGCTGATTCGTTAGCCCAACGTGCACTCTTTGCCTGTCTCAGAAGTTTTTTTTTTATGTTGGGTATACGTACTGTTTTTTTGCATGATAAACCGTTAGAGCGGAGGTCGTCCACCGTGCGGCACAATTGCAGGTCCGACACATTGCCATCATCGCGGTAGCCGGTAGCAGCCGCAGCCATCTCGTGCGGCAGGAGTGCACCCGCGGTGATCTTGGCCTTACCGGCCTCCACATCCTCGAGCTAAGGTACTTGTCAAAGCACTCGTCATCGTGCTTCTTGAAGAGGAACTTGTAGCGCGGCATGGGCAGATTCACAGGACACGGCATCGGACCATCATGATTCCCTCAAAATAATATTGTGGTTTAGTCATACGTACATGCGAAACCTCTTTATTTTGCAAATTGCATGTTGTTAAGGTTATAAATTTCTTGCAAACCAATCTGTGGTTGAATGATTAGGTTGACAATCCACCATGGTTTAAGTCCTTGTACTCGCATTTATCCTAAATTTATTTCGGGACTTTTGGCGACGCGCGTACAGTGGAAGGTGACGTTCCCGTCGACTACGAGGCGCCGACGATGACTTCATACATTCCCAAGATGATATGTTGGTCCAGTCTCTCGAAGGTGCTCATAGGGGTAGGGCGTGTGTGCGCGTTCATAGGGTAAGTCTATATGCGTATATGTGAGC
Source organism: Triticum urartu (assembly GCF_003073215.2). Lineage (NCBI taxonomy): Eukaryota > Viridiplantae > Streptophyta > Magnoliopsida > Poales > Poaceae > Triticum > Triticum urartu. The sequence continues at coordinate 744,719,791 of NC_053024.1, forward strand.
GCTTGTGTCTGTACTGTGTTTGAAATTTTTTTACAAGTTTCATTTTTTTTGAATTGTTTGTATTGCTTACCACATGTGTGGTAAGTTTCTTGTTTTTTTAGCCAGGTATCCTATTTTAGGATAATAACTCCCTGCACACATGCATTTTTTTTTTTGGAAAGAAAGCTGCCGTTTGGGATAGATAGAGCCTGGCCCAGTGGGAGCCCGGTCCAAGAGGTGGACTCCTATGATTCTGAATCTCCGGGATAAGAATAAAAGCAGCTGGGTCCTGAGGCAAGCTAGTCTAGTGCTTGGTTCGTGTGTTGATCGATGGAGACCAAGGCCACCGCGCTGGGGACGGAGTCCACCGGGATCACGACCACCGCCGATAAGAAGGGGGGTCGCTGCAGCGGCAGCGGTGGTGGCAGGCGCCGACTTCCCGACGACCTCGTGATGCAACTCCTTGTCCTCGACCAAATTTTTGGCAGCGAGGATTACCAGCACTTTCATGCCCTCCTCCATCACCAATGGTGCGCCAGGGGCTACGTGGAGCTGGTCGACAAGTGCTCCGCCACGGCCAGTAACGACCATGGCGATGGCTTGGATGAATAGGCGGCTGGGTACCATGGTCCATGGAGTTTTTTCTTCTGCTAAAGAGAGAGATTCCTCAACCAATTTATGGCTATTCTTCCTGGGAGTTAGGTGTACATTGCCTGGTATGAACTCTTGTATGCAGGCGACAGCAGTGCTTGGTCGCATTTTGTTTCTTCGTGTTCATCTATTACTTAGACGTGTTAATTAATTTGTCATGTGATGTGTTCGTCACATTTAGTTTGCCTAGCAGTACCTAGTAGTATAGTTTAATTTGGTCCCTCAAGTCTCAAATCATTGTTCGTATCAACGTCAACTTCATCCGAGTTTGGCTAAACTACATCACGGCCACTCCACAACTTTTTCGTTTCCTCTTTGTCCCCTGCAGACTGTATGCAAATAAACGGGAGGTGCGATGGTCCGAAGGGACCACGATGCCCAGCAGCACAGGGCGGAGACAGGGAGGGGTGAGCAGGGGCTAGAAGGGACCCCTGCCAATCGCTCGCCCCCTCAACAAATTTTAGCAGGCATACGATATGTACACGCTAATGGCCGGCTGGCCGCAACTAATTACTCATTAGCCCATATGTTAAGGATGATGGTAAATCTCAAAGCCCACTTCAGCTATGATTTTGCCGCTGCCGCCGGCCGGATATAGTAGAAACTTCCGTTCAGATTTGATTGTTGCCGTCATCCTAGGGCATAGCAGCTGCTGCTGCAAGCGGCCTAGCGCTTGAGCACTTGGTGGAGTATCGCAGCATCCGTCTTCACAACCGTTGAGCACTTGTCGTGCGCTGTCATCCACAACGCATTGGTCCAGTCTTTGAACCTGGCGGCGTAGCTCAGGCGAGTCATCTCTAGACTTAAGGTATATCATTACCAACTTTTAAAGATTGTTGGTTAGTTTTTTTGTTAGATCTATTTTGAATTCCATACTAGTTAGATTGATGCAGATCAGTACACTGATGTACAATTACACAAGGCAAAATCCAAATGATTGGTTTGGAACTCTAGTATATGTTGTTTTAAACTTTGTTATTTTTCAAGATGAAGATGGACAATAAAGTATCTCCTTATTTTTTGATGAAATTCTGAGGAGATGGAACTAGCTCGGTCCTCATTTAACTTGGTATACAAACTCCCCACTAAAATATTGTGTCGCCGGAGGTAGAAATTTAACGGTAAGCTCAAAGTGAAATTTAACGGTAAGCACGGGATGATGCATTGTAGAGGACGCTGGCGATGGACGTTTGCCCGCTGTAGCTTCTAGGAAGGTGGGAAAAGGCCATGGTCCACATGGAACAAAGAATAGTGATATACAGATGAGGATAGCTCGCTGGGTTTATGTAGCAGTAAAGCTCATCTATCATGCAGGTTCCTAAAGCGCACTTCCCTTTGAACTTCGCGCCTGAGAAACCAGGTCTGAACTTCTCTGCATAGGCCGGCGAAACGAAGCTAGGTGAGCAAGCACAGGCCGGCGCCCACCATTCCAGCCGGATGAAAACCCGTTACGACCATTGTGGAGGAAGTGCTCGGCAATAGCTATGGCAAAACCACAGGGAGATATATTGTTCGGAAAGGGGATCGACGGTGTCTATGCTGATCACTGAGCATTCCTTATTTTTTCGATCCTGGTTTCTTCGCTACGTGTGCACTGGGCAACAGACACACACTAATGCAGACCATGAAACATTAGGTCCACATCCTGCAGAGTCTTACTGACATGGCAGAGCAAACAAGAGCATGATATCCACTTCAAGCTAATTTTCCTCTGATACGGCCCGATGAATCTGCCATCACACATGTTCCATTTTCTGCACATCGTTTTGTTTATTAAGCGTATGTGATGCTTGCATCGCACACAGTTATAACGCCGGCCCATATCGAGCGCGGCCTCTCACTGAAGCTGGCATAAAAGCTGCGCATTGGCCAAGAGTGCCGTCCGTGCAGTGTTTTGTTGTACACGCCTTCTCTCCGCATGCAAGCGACAATCCATCCGTCCACCTGTTGACATTAAACAAGTGCGGCACCCAAGAAAGAAACTCTGGCGCCCGCATGTGACCACCACTAGTCCGTTGCGGTTGGCCTGACTGGCGCCCGCCATTTATACATGGCCATGCTTAGCAAAATACTGACCACACCAGTACTCATGATGTCCTCCGTGCACCACGCCCACCATAGTTTTGGGCTCCAGAGCACTATGGGACAGCCTCTCCACTGAATAGAAACAGGAGTTGTCTGCCCAGTATAGGTTGGCTTGCCAGCTAGCTCTCTGTAGGGCGGCGAGGCCGGTGAGACGACGGACCAGGCGGTCGATAACGAGCCGATGTCACAACCCTCATCGTTCCATGCCGACATCACCATGGAGAAGGCTTGGGATTACTTCACAGACATGACCGCGGAAGAGTAGGAGACGTTGTTCCAGCAAGCGCAGCACGACCAAACGAACAACCACCAACTCATCGACGAGTACGGCCACATGGAGGAACAAACTACCGATGACCAGCCGGACGACAACCTGTTACAACCATGGTGGAGGCATGTCCGGGCTTCCTAGATGAGAAAAGGATGGTACTCCTGTCCTATCCCAGCGCACGCGAGATAAGCCGCAAGCGATGGTGGCAGCGATGATGGCGGAGGAAGAGGTGGTGCATGAGACATAGGATGATGCTAGCTCCACATCGGCCGCGACACCTTATCTGTTCGTGCCTGGCCGCCACGAGGACGAGGCCGACATGTCCACTTTCGCCACTTTCAATAGGAAAGAAGATAAGAACATTGTAGGCTGCCACCGTTTGGGCCCTAGAAGGCCACCCTCGATGTCTTGCTATGCTGCAGTTGGTGAGCTTGCCAGGAACTTAGCAGAAGAAAACACTTTCCCCCTCCCGCTAACGCTTCACTTCTCGGGGCCCATGACGCCCGCCTGGTGAGGTTGCTGCCGGAGATGGGGGAAGACATGTCATGGGAAACGGGCACTGCCATTGCTGGCGATCATTTAGACTAGGTCAAAATATCCTACATTATAGTTTAGGTGAAAAAAAAATTAAATGTAAAGATTTTCGTCTAGTTTCGATGAAAATCATCCAGTTTGCATGAAAATTGCACGGTTTGTTCGAATCCGGTTTCAAATGTATGCATACATGGTTAGATGAATGGCTCCTATATCACTGTCCGCGGACGTGTCTATACATGTCCGCCGACAAATCCATGTCCGTCTTAGGGGTCTGCGTTGGAGAAGCCCTAACCACACTTTTTTTCAGGGATTTTTGCGAAGTGGAAACAAAGTTTTGAGCCAAAAAAATTAAATAAAGATCTCCATAGAGCCCTGCCTCCAAAGCACATTACATGAAAAAAAACTAAGGGTCATTCATCAATTTTGTAGGCGGTGGTGGGCCAGGCCGAGCACAATGGATTCGACGATACAAACGACTATCGATGCTCTGATGGCAGGACCCCGGGGTGCTTTGCCTCACTATTATGCACCAATGGATTCGACCATAGGAACGACTCACGAGGCTTCATCTGTAGCATGATCGACTCTTTCATGCTATCAATATAGGAAAACACCTGGCATGTTTGTTTTGCTCCAACATCTCAGAGCAATAATTTTGTATGTACAAGTAATCAAAATGTTGAGGAATACTAGCTTTGAGAAAAGGCCTACATGCTTCTATCCAAAGCATAGCTAACTGACTTAGTGCAATTTGTTACCAGAAGAAGGATGAAAGGCACTTAATTTGCAACGGATTATAAATAGACCAGCCACATACATGACTCCATATCATCCAATAGACATGTATGTAGTCATGCGTATATTACCACACACATGCATGCAATTCGTTCGAGGTAGCTAGATATTGATTCTCTCATCCATCGGGCACCAGGTCATGCACAACATCCCGCGCTTCGCCGGGCAACGGGGCAAGGGTTTCAGCACCAATCCCGCGCCGAAGGCTGTCCGTATCTCATGCGATTGCATCTCTGCGGGCAAGGGTTGCAACACACATCAGTGTCTATTGGAAGAAGGTGTTTTCATGATTCTTGAAGACTCAAGGCATGTATTGGAAGAGGTCTTACTTGATGAAGTAAACGAGCCGGTCGTACAGAATATTTTTCGGTGTTGGAGCTAGACGGTTGCAAATTTAATATTTAATTTAGGATTAGTTGGTTTTGAAAATAATCTCTACTATTACTATTAAACAAGCAAACATATTCATCACTAAGTACACGCAGCCTAACATACACACAACGACACGAAGCAATTACAGCGTCATGATCAGAGCCACTTAGTTTAATATAACCATTAAGATTATACTAACCCTCAGCCAGAATTGCGTTTAGCAAATTGCCCAAGTGGACAAAAACTCTGCCGAACCAAACGTTCTGTGGGCAGGGGTTGCAACACACATCGGCATCTATTGGAAGGAGGTGTTTCCGTCATTGGTGAAGACACGACCCAAGTATTGGAAGAGGTCTTACTTGATGAAGTAAACGACCCGGTCATATAGAATATTTTTCCGTGTTGGAGCTAGACGGTTGTAAAATTGGTATTTAATTTAGCACTAGTTGGTTTTGAAAATAATATTATGTAGAAAAGTCGTTAAGAGTGTAGTTCGCTGTAAGCATGTGAACTGGGGACTCGTTGAACTCATGGGAGGAAGGTGAAAGAAGACTGCGTTCTTGACACGTCCACTTCGTTCCTAGTCATGGATTGGCCATCGCTAATTTCTCCCTCTAGAACCTGCTACATGTCTGGTTGCCAGTTCATGGACACCGACATGGATATTTTGGAGCACCAAGCTATAGATTATTTGAGCCTGCGTGGCTCAGAGTTTTTGTCAGTTTTGAACGTGTGGTCTTGACAAGTCACAACTAATCCTCTACTCTCCTGTCGATCCAGTTTCTCAGTTTTGTTTTTCTTTTCTTGAACACTCACAGTGTGACTTTTCCATGCGGTGGTTGGTGGACAAGAAAGAATTTTGGGGCGAAAAGAATAATAATAGAAATTTCAAACTCTAGCTATGTACAGCAGTATATATGGTAGGAGGCCGATGCAAAACGCAGGGTCCTCCAACACCAAAATTCAATAGTGTGTCTGGCGGAAGAATCTCTAGGGTCCTCCAACTCCAAATGGCAGAGATGGTGTGTACCGTGGCTATCGGAGAGGCTGTAAATAGAACCGCTTCCCTCCTGCTGGGCAAGGAAAAGAGAGAGGCCTTGCCCATCAGCCAAGGCGTGGAGCGGTTGGAGCTGGCGCACATCAAAATGGAGGCCGCACTCGAGGCATCTCGGAAGTGGACCATCGTAGACGCGTCTTTGGTGCGTTGGCGCCAGATGCTGGAGCGTGCTGCCAACGAGTGTGACGAGGCACTGCAAAGATGTCACCAACGCGCCATGGACACACGGGAAACAGAGAAGGTGGTAATGAACCCATCCTTCCCTAGGCGGATCACTCATGCTACCATGTCATACATCTCCTCTCTTGCAAACTACTGTGTTAGAAACGCTGGTGAGCCCAGTAGCACCAACACCGCCTCCATTGTTAGGAGGTTCGAAAGGTTTGCGGACAGTGCCGGCGAGTTCATACGCTTCGTGGAGCTAGGCGGCATGCCCCGACAGCGCATGTTCCATGATCCTCTCATCGGACATCTTCTCGCAGGCAAAGAGCTTGATTACGAGGTGTCCCGAGGGTCTGGACACCACTTCTTTGGGGTGCGTCCCGTATGCTTCGATGAGCGTGGGGTAGAAGCGAAGGTATGCTATGATTACCAGGACCAAAAGGCCCCACAGAACAGTTTTGTTCTAGGGGCGATGCTGCGTCTTTCGGACAGTACGGACGTAGTTGGTGTCATGCTCACTTGCTTGCAGACGGTTATTACACCGCATTTTAGCCCTGTCGCTGACACCGTCAGGAAAGAACTCACACAGTTGCCGACACAAGACTTCTCCTGCAGGCCCTATATTGTTTCAAGGGACGTAGAACACTGGAATTACCACAATATCTTGACCGAATGGTTCCGCCCGGATCCCCAATGTTGCAAACATGAGCGCAGTCTAAAAGAAAGATCAAATTTGTTTTCTGAACCAGTTATTGAACTGTTTTTACAGCGCAACATGTTAGTATGTGGTGAGAAGGGACTGCTGAAAGAAAGACACCTTCTAAAGCTGGGGGCTCTCTTCACACCTCATGCCTCTCCAGGGGATCTGCAACTTCCTAAGGCCTCTACATCAACTACTAGAGTGGTGGAGGTGATCAATGGGCAGACCGCAGAACATAGAGACGGCAACCGGCACACAGGGGTCAATTGGGAAGAGATGGACCAAATGCTGCTGCCAAAGGCGATAGAGTACCTATGCAGCAACGATGAGGCGACGACCTACCAGCTGTTTTGGGAGCCTAATCATGCCACGCTGCAAATGTCCGCGGAGAAGATCGGCACACAGGTGCCAAGTAAGGCATGCGGCAGAACGGCCAGCCGCGCACGGGGTAGGAGAAGTGCAGTGGTGCAGCACAAGGCTCCGCGCCTAGTAGGGCGATGGAAGGAGAGGAAGCAGATCGCCGCGGACCTCCTCAAGTCATGGGCTGCTTTTGCACCTGATAAGATGCAAGGATCAATCACGGCATGGATCCAGAGAGTAGATAATACACAACCTATTTAATTCAGGGGTGGTGTAAGCGGCTGTGTTTCTCTACAAATATGCATGTCGATGATCTTTATTTTGTCTCTGCATATATGTTGGGATTTTTACTCCTCGCTTGTAAGGTTTTGAATTCCGTTGAGTGTAGAAGAATTATGTAGTACATTATCAGTACAGGTCATGTCAAATCTATTATATTTAGCTTTCTATGAAGCTTGGCTTGACGGAATATTTGAATCATGTAACATTGCTTCGATGTAGTATCATGTCAGATTATATGGATCAACAACCTGTTAACATCAAATTGTTTCATATGGTAGCTCATGCCAATTACGTTGTTGTAAGTATATACCGGATTCGTGGCGCAATTGTACTGTGTCTCACTATAGATTAGAAGATTGCATGTTCAATTCACGTCGGGTTAAGAACCCGAACAAAAGTCCGGTTCATTTTTCATTCTTTTGGCCATTTTGATTGTTCTCCACACCATTTTCCTTGGTCCATGACAGGCCCAAACGATTTCCTCTTCAAACGTAAGGGCCCAAACATTTCTGAATATTGTGTGTTTGTCCAAGTGGTAAAATGCAAACGTTTTGCTACCAACCAACATGGTTTAGTTTTCCGTTTTGGTTCCAGCTGTAATAACACTAAACGCCCAAGATGCATGATGCTCTCTCGTCCTAGCCGGTGTTGACCGTGTTGAGACTGTTCATGTGTGTTGGTTATTTAGTGTCTTTCAGATCAGGAAAAAACCATCTTTGCTCTATAGGCTTTGTTGTACCAACTCAGTGGGGCGACAAAGAGAACGCACCTACTCTTATTGCTATATGTTTAGAGAGATGCCGCATCCGAGCCCCAGATATGGCCCAAGTCTTGCATGACTTTGAATCAACATATCCATCAAATGGCCAAGTTACAGCGGGAAGGTCTTAGAACTAACAGTGGAGAACTGAGATAGAGAGGCACCGGAAAGCAACTAACAAAGCTTCACACAGGAACAGTGGCGGATCTAGAATTTTACCATAGTGGGGGCAAGCATGGGCAATGAGGGTTAAACAGAACAAAAATAATATAATGTATATACATATGCACTAGTAAAGGTGAATTTGCAATTTTTTTGTGGGGCCAAGGCCCCGACCACCCCCCTAAATCCGCCACTACACAGGAAGGATACAAACAAAGAGTTGAAGACGTCAAGGTCCTCTTCCGTGGCTGAAGCGCCAGGAACAGCCGAACAGGTAGCATGTCGTATCCGTAGAAGAAATGAAAACAAGTTTTGATAGGGCATACCATCACAAAGCACTAAGGACCCTGACACGAAAACTGCACCCAATTCCATCTCCGAAGAAGGCTACAAGCTCCTCACCAGGATCACAAGGCGTCCTACCATCGGAAGATCAGAGAGGGATGCCGCCGGAGTATCCCGTAAAGACGATCAACGCACACCCGAGACGACCATGGGCAAATAGCTCCCATGCGACGTTGTTGGCTGTAATAGCTCTCATGCGACATCTGCGTTGGAAAAAATAGCTCCCATGCGACACACCATTTACGCGGCTAGTTGTCTGTTAGTTAGGCTGAGGTTTGGTTAGGACACTGGGGGTTATGTGCTCTGACTGGTGGGGTCCACCTATGGCCACGTAGACAAGAGTCAACCGTCCACGACTCGACCTGGGACTGTGTGACCGTGCTCGACTCGCCCGTGCTGGACTGAGCGAGCGGCGCCGCCGTAAGCATCTTCTCCGGCAGCGGTTTCTTCTCCGCGGTGGTGGAGCGCATTTCTCGGCAGCGGCAGAGCTATTGCGAGGTGAGCCCGAAACCCTAGTCCCACTCCCCAGAATTTTGGGGGATCTGTGGCCTCATGCTGCCCTCTGTTTCTTGGCGATTTAGAATCGGGCTCCATTGGATCCGGGGGTTGTTTCTTCTCCGCGGCCCGGTGGTGGAGCGCCTATCTCTGCAGCGGCTATTGCGAGTGAGTATTTTCCAAACACTACTCCCATTCCACTGAATTTTGGATAAATCTGTGGCCTCATGCTGCCCCTGTTTCTTGGCGTTTTAGAATCTCGATTGGATAGGAGATGGAGCGAGGGCTGGATGAGATGGAGCGAGGAGACAGTGCTTCAAATCGGTAATGCCACCCTCTTTTCTTGGCGATTTAGAATCGAACTCGATTTGGTAGTGACTGCCGCCGCTGCCTGCCATTGACAAAACAGGGGAGGTTCAAATTCTGCCACCACATTCGCAATTATAGTGAAATTTTTTTCCTATAAAGCCAAGCTCAGTGATGGCAGTGTCCAAGACATTGATAGAGATACCACCGTGAGGTTGGATGTCGAATTTGCAGATGTTGATCCCCAGGAATTGGAGAGCATGAAGGAGAAGGCCGTGGGCAATTTGGTGGAGAGAATTGGGGAGAGTATTGTTTGGGTCCAGAACAAGAGGTATGTCTGCAACATTTCGATAACTATAATGGTGAATATGTGAGAATTGAAGATAGAGAATCCATGGTTGCTGAAATTGATCAGCAAGAAGGGTGGGCAAGCAAACAAGTAACATTTTATGCAGAGCTAATTGATCTGCAAACTCATTTCAGAGTTGGTTATGTGCAATCAAAGAGGGCTGCACAGATGGAAGATGATGAGTGGGTTTCACAAAAGAAGATGTTGGCATTGTTGACTGAACCGACTGTAGTAGCTGAAGATACAGGGATTGATGCAGATGGAGAGGAGGGAACCCATGGTGCTAGGAAGATTGTTGTTGACTGGAATGTAGTAGAGTTGAATGAAAAAACAGATTTGGTCATTACACCAATATCTGACATTGATATGGCCGAAATGTTTGGCATTCAAGTTGATGACAAAGATAAGGAGAAGGATGACAGTTCTTTGCCTGCTGAAGGTAACAGGCCCTAGAAATGCAAATGAGGATGAAGAACAACTGATGAGAGAGGCTGCAGATGATGTGGATGATGCAGATGATAATGAGCTGGTTTGTTTGTATGACAAAGAGAACCCAGTTATTGAGGTGGGAAAGTTGTGGCCAAGCATGAAGGAGTTTAGGATGTCTTTCAGGACCTATGCAGTGAAAAAAGATTTTGATGCCAAGACTATGTGGACTGATCGAAAGAAATTTTATGCTCGGTGCAAAGGTTATGATGGTGGTGGCAATCCTTGCAAATGGTACTTGTCTGCCAGACTACAACCTGATGGAAGTACAGTAAGGGTAAATCAAATACCACACCAGCATACATGTATGACCACTTCACAGAGAGTTTCAAAGATGACATCACAGCTTTGGGTTACAGAGAAGATTACTCCTATTTTAGCCAAGACTCCAAACACTACTGCAAAGAGGCTTAAAGTTGACTTGGAGAAGCTGTACCCCATCCAGCTGCAATATACCACAGTGTGGAAAGCAAAACAAAGGGCCATGAAATCATTGTATGGTGACTGGGCAAATACATTTAGGATGTTGTATAGTTTTAAAGCAGAGGTGGAGAAGAGGTCACCTGGGAGTGTGGTGGAGATAGATACAGAGGTAACAGAGGATGGCAAGGTTTTATTCAGCAAGTTTTTTATGTGTTTGAAGCCTTGCATAGATGGATTCAAAGCAGGTTGTCGTCCATATTTGAGCATAGACTCATCTTTTTTGACTGGAAAGTGGAATGGTCAGTTGGCTGCATGCAATGCTCTAGATGGACACAACTGGATGTTCCCAATTGCAATAGGAATGTTTCAATCAGAGACAGAGGCATCATGGATATGGTTCATGATGCAACTGAAAAGATGCATAGGGCCAGTTTCTCCTTTGGCCATCCACACAGATGCATGTAAAGGGTTGGAAAATGCAGTAAAAAATGTTTTCCCCCATGCTGAGCAGAGGGAGTGCTTTGGACATATGTGGATGAATCTGATAAAAAAATTCAGAGGAGATGAATTTGGGCGCATGTGGCCAGCAGCAAGATCCTACACCAGACAGACACGTTCCTATCACCTTGGTAAGATATTGTCATCATGTAGTGATAATGAATTTGCTTCATGGTTGAACACCCACCATTCTCTGTTGTGGTATAGATCAGGTTTTAATACTGCCATAAAATGTGATCATATCAATAACAACTTGGCAGAAAGTTTTAACAACAAAGTGAAGGATTTGAAAGACTTGCCTGTGCATGACATGGTGGACCAAATAAGGATCATGATCATGCGTTTGTGGGAGTTGAGAGGAAAAAATGCTAATATTTTGGAAGGGGACAAGCTTCCAGCAGTGGTACAACAGGTGGTCAACAGGAGTAGAAATCTTCCACATCTATCTGTTGAGAAATCTTCCTTGTGGGGTGCTGAAGTTAGAGATACAAAGAGTGGCAAGAGGCATGTGGTAAATACTGAGTTGCATGAGTGCACTTGCCAAGAGTGGCAACACACTGGAAAACCATGTGAGCATGCCATACTTTTTTTGGCATCTAAACCCAGGTTAAATATGCACCCATATTTGCATGAGTATTATTCAGTACAAAAATTCAAAGCTGCATATGCAAGTCCAATTCCTGCACTGACTGACCAATCTCAGTGGCCTGAGGTGGAAATAGAATTTACCTTGTGTCCCCCTGTCACTAGAAGAAAGGCTGGGAGGCCTAAACAGAGCAGATTCAAAGCTTGGTTTGAGAAAGGTGGTTGTAGTAAGAAGGGGAAAAAGGAAAAGGAAAAGAATGATAAGCCCAAAAGGGCTCAAAAAGGTAACAAAAATAGGTGAAAGTTGTGTGAGGTACTTGGGCACAGAATTGGTTCATCCAAGTGCATCTACACTCCTCAGAGGCCAAAGTATGTTCATGTTACTGTTTTTGCAAGTTTTTGATTTTGCTACTTGTTCTAGTATCTAACCAAGTCAAATGCTTTATTTTTTAGGAGGAAGCGTGCAGAAAAAGCCCCACCTCTTGTTGTTGAACAATGCTGGCCAGTGAAAAAAGCAAGACTCAATGGCTATAGAAGGAAGAGCACTAAGCAGATAATGTTTGGTGACAAAGATATGGAGCTAACTGAAACTGTTACTGCTGAACATGAGCTAAGTGTTTCTGTTTTGGACGATGTGATGCATACTGAATCTGTTTTGCAGACGCTAGGGCAATCTGAAACTGTTGCAGATGAAGCAACTGTTGTGCTGCCATGCGAATCTGCTTTGACAACTGTGTTGCCATGTTTGGAGGTTGTGCTGCCAAGTGTTGAGTTGCAAACTGAAGTAGTTGAACAATTTGTGCCATCTACTCAATCTACAGAAGTGCAAACTGAAGAAGTGTAAACTGAAGAAGTGGGTGGTCAGGTGAAAAAGTTGAGGGGGCCTAGTGGAGTTTGCAAGGGGCCAAAAAGCAAGAGCATCAGCATCAACAAACTATGCGCCGTGGAACCAAACGGTGGAAAAAAGCAGAAGAAATCGAGTGGTAGAAAGAAGCAAAAGAAATAGAGTCGAAATCATTCAAATTTGATGTGAAAACTTAAGTTTGTTGTCATTTGATGTGAAAACTTATGTTCTTTCATGTGAAAACTTATGTGCTATGATGTTGATTTGACTTGAAATAAAATTCAAATTTGAACCGACATTCAAATTTGAACCTATCTCCAATATTTTTTGAGTTCATTTGTTTGTTCTGTGATGTTGCATCGTTTTATGTACTACTATGCACTTTAGTTCATAAATCCAACCCTTTTTGTGAAGTCCAACTCATAGTCACTGAAAATGTTGTACAAACAGGCTCCAAAGTAAGGGAAAACGGCCCCATTTCTAAGCAAGTTTTTTTCGATCTTCTCAAAATCACCCAAAAAGATTTTCTTAGCTTATATTATACCTATATAGGATCAATACGAAGTCTCACCTTTTTTTGAATAAGTATTCATATTATTTAATTTATTTTTGAAAAAACACCCTTTAATACAAAGTCAGCAATAAAACAAGTTTAAAAATTTTAAATGCAAAAATAACTTCAGATCCTCCTTAGTCACTCTAAAATGAAGCTAAGGTGATGTTTTTTGATTTTTTTGCATTTTCAAAACCTCAAACCCTCTTCTCACTCCTTTGAACTCTATGCAACCTCAGTCGAGATAGTCCAATTTGTGAAGGTTTTTTCATGCAAAGATCATTAGATCAAGTTTATCATTTTATATCATAACTATGTAACATAAAAAGGCTATATGCGCAGGTTTTTCATTTTTTAGATTTTTTTTGAATTAGTTATACACATTTGAATGTTCGGTCAAACCTTTCAAAACCCCGTTGACTGCCTCAAAACCCCATGTAACCCTAGTGCCAAACGTCCACCGTCGATCTAACCCTAACGCCAAACTGCGGCCGTCGGATAGGACTTCTAGAAGGATTCCGCGGAGGCGATCCGTGGGCTCCAATCTGATTGGCCATCGTTTTTTCTCTCTGACGAACAGATAACGTTGAGCGGGGGAGCATCTAAGTGACCGTTGGGCCGAGCGGATCGGGCCCGGCAAAGCCTGGCGTGCGTGCGCACGGCCGTCGAGAGGGGGGATCGGCTGCATGCGAGAGGGTCAATGACATGTGGGCCATCCCTGTCCCATGCATGACATGCAACGTCGCAGCCTAGCTATTCTTTGCTCATGAACGCCTAGCCATTTGCATGCGGGCTTGCATGCACGCATCGACGCAGAGTACGGCAAGGGCGCAGCGTATAGGTACGTCGCATCTAAGCTATTTTAACAAATGCATGTTTGAACGAGACGGACGCGTCGGTGGTGCAGCTCCTTTTTCAGTGTCACGCGCAGATGAACGGGCCTGTTTCCCACGCGGCGTCACCGCCGATGCAAGTGCCCGTGCCTCTTTGGATGCTCTGGCCGCCGTTTTTTGAATTAATGCCCGCAATTACTTATGCCAGTGCGAACGGAGAAGAGAAAAAGATCGAGAAGGGGCACCGTGTACACATTGACCACGGTTGCAACGCGGCTATAAAAGGGCACCATTTACTCATCCTCTCACACTCATCTCTCAAGCCTCCTCCCCTTCTTTTCGAGCCAAATCCACAACTCGAGCCACCATGCAGTTCAACGGCCCTACCTACCGTCGCCCTCGCACCGTGCCGGAGAGGCAGTACCCGGCCGGAGTCGTCGTCGAGAACAGCCTGAGGGTGTGGGCCATCTCTAGGTGGAGGGGCCCTAGAGAGTTGGCTCGCTTCTTCCTCCAAGCCGGCTACCGCCACCTCCCTCCGGGCACTCCGCCCATGTTCCACCTCCACGAGCAGTACAATGGCAACGCCGGCCCCAACGGCTTCGTCATTGGCCTCTACGTCACCTTCACCAACCCCTACGACGCTCACCACCTCCTCGGGGAGGTGTTCTGGTGTGGATGTGAGTTTATCGCGTTCACGACCTACAACATCTTCACCAACTTCCACAACATCTTCCCTCACCCCAACGGCATGCACAACCTCCCCTACCAGATGCCGGAGGACGACGAGTGAGGGGCCCAAGGAGGAGGAGCCAAGGAGTGGCAAGGAGGAGGGGCCAAGGAGTTGTTCAAGGGGCGAGTCTTCTATCTATCTAGTTTGGGGCTCTAGTTTGTGTTTGTGTTGGTTCGGGCGTGTGTGCCCGTGTCTTTTATATATCTAGTTTTAATTATTTTACTTTCATGTTTTATGAACTATATGTAGTGGGGGGATGCCCCTCTATATGTTTTATCTATCTATGCTACTAGGGTACCCGATGCCCGTCTATCTATCTATATGTTTTTTCGGTCCTAAAGTTTCTCCATTGCATTTTATTTATGTGGCCATGTGTACTAAAAAACAATTGATCTGGTATCTAAAATGTACGTTACCAAGAAATTGACAATAAAGATTATGTACTGTACTACATAATCATATAGTTGGTATACAATGCATTTGAAGACAATGGGCAAGAAAAATGCTAATTATCTGGTGCTGATGACATGCGTAAGTGTTGTCTGATGTTTAAATCATGCTTGCTATGTCATTTTTTGCTGCCAAACATGGCATTAGCGAGAAAGGTCATTTGGGCACTGAATGTATTAAAGTATACACCATATATAAAAATGTCTAGCCAAAAGATTTGGGTGTACAACTGTACACCCATGACCAAGTATGGATCCGCCCCTGGTTGTAAGGGGATGTCCCTCTATGTTGTAAGGAGATGCTACTAGGGGCACACTAGATGTCTTCTTTTTTTGAGAGGGGCACAACCTTTTTCGGTTGAAACACACGAGTAAAAACTTTGAAAACACCATAGCACAAGTAAAAAAATTATATTAAGAAATGGTGCTTGGTTGAAATAAACTAGAACCAAACAATTGCAACTTTTTTGGTTCACAAAGACTGCTCAAATAATTATCTCAAATAGCTTATGCATAAAAATATCTCAAATAATTATCAGATGAGTTATCTCAAAAAAGGTGACTGCAGGAAACTTAAAATTTGTGAAATGATCTAAAGCCGAAAAGATATATCGATGTCAATGACCGTGTGCACTTTTTTTGCACTCCTTTTATCAATGGGCCTGGATATGTTCTATTCGGCCCTGCCTAACTTCTATATGGGCCTGGCCTTTCGGGCAACTGTGGACGAACCTTTTTTTTCCTTTTCTCCCTCTACCACTGAAACTAAAACTGATGACGAACTGAAGAACTAAAAAACGGGGCCGAAACAGAGTGGAGAGGACATGCTGAATTCATACAACGCAACACTTTTATTCAAATATACATATCATTAGGATTACAAATGATGCCCAATCTATTCACTTACGACTAATTATCATCACATAAACAAATGCGAGAGCAATTACACAAACATAAAAAAGTCCGGCCATCAGCCCCATCAAATTGCCCTGCTTCTGCAATTCGATGAGTTTCTTCATCTGCTTGTTTAGCTTCTTCAGCTCTGCCATCACTACTGCATCCCCCACAGTAGCCCCAATGGAATGGGCAGATCCAGGGGCCCCAGATCCAGAAGCGCCCGATCCAAACTTGCCCAACTTCTCCGCCTCCAACGGTAAATCGAGCTCCCCTGATGCACCCTCCAGTTGAATCCGCTCTATGTACTCATCTAGCCACTCAAAATGGGTGCATTGCTTCAATTTCTGAAATTGAAAAGATGAACCCTAAATCCCAAATCCGATGAAAAATGGGGAAAAATTGTGCAAATATGAAATTAGGATACAAAAACCAAAATTGGCATATTGAGAAGTAAAATCTCACCTTTCCTTGCTCTGGTTTGCTCTCGCATTTCACGAATTCCCGCCCAAGGTTGCCATTCTTGTCGGTCGTTGTGACTAGCCGCTTCAGGAGTGCGATACGTGGGCATGCAGGGCACCTTGTCATGGGCACTGCGCCATAGCGCGGCCATGAGTGGCGGGAGGCTGAAGCGGAGCTCGACATTGCTAGGTCGCGGCCCGGAACGGCGTTGCTGCGCATCGTCGCCGGAGAAGAAGAACAACAACGGTCGGGGAGGGGGGTGGGGGCGAGGATGGGCTTGGGTGCTGCACGGCTCGGGCCACGGCTCGGTGTCCTCTTGTACCAATGCTGACCTGGATAAGTTAGTGGGTCCCATGCAGTGGGTCCCGCTCACCTGACCAATGCTGAGTTGGATAAGTTAGTGGGTCCCACGCTGTGGGTCCCGCGCTGTGGGTCCCGCTCACCTGATTCGAGTTTTAAACATGTGTCTTTGGATTAGGCAGCAGTGTCGCATGGGAGCTATTTTTTCCAACGCAGATGTTGCATGAGAGCTATTACAACCAACGACGTCGCATGAGAGACAATACACACCAACGACGTCGCATGGGAGCTATTCGCCCGACGACCATGGCGGGAATGTTGGAGGGAATGCAGGCACTTGGATGACCAAGGACACGCCAGCTACCACTGCTGACACAAACCCAAAAGTGCCCACGAGCATAGAGCTGCATGGCGGCGCCTTCAAGAATGGGATGATCCTGAGAGCGCCGACACCGCCCACCAACCACCACAGTTAGGCTTTTCCCGGGTGGCTGAGTGTGGGGAAGATGTGAAAGCGGACCTGACAGATGCCTCTATGGAGAAGAAGATCACCGTCAGGCATCGTCACGGTCGCGTCCTGCCGGAGCAACCCGACTAGAAGGTCGATGACCGGTGGACCGCGTGCCAGCCCAGCTCCACTGTTATTGGGCTGCCTCGGGCAACCAATGACTGGTGGACCATGGGGCGCGCCCGGGTCCATCGTCATTGGGCCCCAGCGGGAGAACCCGCAAATGAGGATGCGCGTGCTCTCCCGCATGATACAGGTGAACCGGGCCCGACTGGGAGGTTCATGACTGGTGGACCGCTGGGCGCGCCCAAGGCCAATTTCATGGACCTCCCAGCCTGGTCGTCGACGCCACAGGCTCTACCCCACGCGCGACGGCATGGTCGGACCCGGCTGTCGGCGTCATCGGGCCGCATGGGGCTGTTCCGGTTGTGGCAGTCGAGTGTGCGCCGCACCTGCCTTCATATCATCCATGGTGTCGGCTCACATGGGCGGTCGAATGTCAATGTTGGACGCGCACTGATATGCCCGTTTTGCATCATGATTTCCTACTATTATTTACCTTATTATAAAGTTATATTTCATATTACGATGTAATTCTAATGTCTTTTCTCTCTTAAATGCAAGATGTACCAATACAGGGGGATTACGGGCAGCTAGAATTCTAACCCAAGAGATCTAGGAAAAGATAACAATTCTCAGACCTCAAAATGAACCAAGAACTTTTGGATAATTATTTTCAAATATATAATTAACAGTTTTACTAGAACTCATCTAGATGAGATATAATTTGGTCTCATTCATCTTTTATAGCCATTGGATGTGATGCTATAAGATGCGTGTGTGCTGACGTGGGTTGTATTTGTTCTTGTTTTCAAAATGAATGAGACCAAATTATATCTCATCTATAATTAATACTAGAGCAAAAATACACCAAAGAGGACCACGAGCCGACCACTTGGGTAGGTGGCGCGGCCACCCCCTGGCCGACCACATGGGCTTGTGGGGCCTTGGTGGGTCCCCTCCCGACATCTCCATATATTGTCATTTGCCCTAGAAAAAAAATCAAGAAAAGAGTTTCGGTATTTTCCGGCCATTGTTTCGAGGTGAAACTAGGACAAAAGCACTTTTACTTTCAACGACGCACTTTTACTCTCCAACAGTGAGAGCTAATAATGCTCGTAAATGATGATAAATAGTAATGCCTTTTTTGGCACCTGAACAAATTAAGTTTTTTTTTGCGTGAAATAGTGGTCTTTATATTCATGTCATAAGCAAATTATGTTTACCTTTTTTTTAAGTAAACTAGGCCTTTTTAGTTTCCTCCTCTCCACGGACACCAACCACATCACGAAACCCTTGTGATCCCCGTTGCGATGGCGGCCGAGCGCCAGGACGCGGCAAAGGCAGAGGCGCTCCTCTCCCGCTGGCTCTCCTTCCTTCCTCACCCACCTGTCTCCGCCGCTGCCCGCCTCTCCGCTCTCCATGACGCTGACACCGGCGCCGACCGCATCAGCCGCCTGCCCTACGCGCTTCTCCGCGAAGTCTTCTCCCGCCTCCCTGCCAAGGACGCGGCGCGCAAGGCCACGCTCTCCAGCTGCTGGCGCGGGCTCGTCCTCGCAGACGGCGACCTCATCCTCGCCTCTGCAGTATCCCTAGTGGGCTTCACCCCTGTCTCTTGGTAATTACGTGGTAGTTTCCTAGTAGCTTCTGGACATGCAAGTACGTGGTAGTAGATGTGCATGTTCCTGGTAGTTTCTTAGTGCATCAACAGGAAAGTGCTATGCACTTACGTGGTGGTAGTCAGCAAGGGCTGTGCATGTTCGTAGTAGTTTCCTAGTAGTCTCCTAGGAGTTTACTTTAGCTTGACCAGGTAGCCAATAAAAGAACATGTGCCCCATCGGTTGTAAGCAGGAGAAGTATAGTACGGGAGTATCTTCAAGTGAGTGTGTGTGTGTGCGCTTCACTCATGTCCAACTAGCTTGCACTAGCTGCAAATTAGTTCCTTTCCCCTACTTCTGTTTGATCCTCGGCTAGCTACGTTGTAGTTGGGCTAACAATTGGTATCGAAGCCCCAGGTTGCGGTAGCCATGGCCGGTGAACAAGGAAAGAAGCAACGCACCACCTCGGGTGGTTTCCAGTCGCAGCCATCACAGGACAGCTCCCAATCGCCGGCTCCGCGGGAGCAGCGAGGGCGCAGCCGGTCCAGGCGCGACAATAGTGGTGAGGTCGCGGTTAGGGAGAACGCGCGCGAGACCGTAGTCAGCGGTAGCGTACCCATCACCTTCCCAATGCTCACGCGCTCGAACTACAGCGAGTGGGTGTTGATCATGGAGTACAAACTCCAGCGGCGAGCCTTTGAGTTCCCATGGAGGACGATATAGTCGAGAGAAAGGAGGACAGGAATGTCGTGGCAGCGCTCATGCGCGCCATGTCCATGCGAGAGGCATAGAGCTCTTCAACTAATCCCCTCCCGACATCAGTAGCACTCTCCCCGACAACAACGTTCTCGGGGGCCTACAATTGGGAGGCGATGAAGACCCGGGTGTGGGGGAGCCACACCCTCGCAACCACGTCCCCTGAGACAATGGACAAGCCCATGCAAGTTGGTACGGCAAAAACGCATTTGGGGGAACACACTCCGTCCATGATGATGGCTACCATCGAGTCTGTGCAGAAGCACACGTCAACTTAGGTCGGCCACACCCTGACAACCAGGTTCTTAGGGTTTCTGCATGCCCGTGTGGGCGACACAACACTCTTCGTTTGCCTCAACATGAAGTCTGACAGGCCACTCCCCGACAAAGTTGTTTTCAGGGCCTGTCAACTAGGAGGCGATGAAGAGACTGTCATGGGGCGGCAAGGCCTCAAACGTGACTATGGCGACCTTCGGGGTCTCCCTTCTGAAACTGTTGGAAGTGGTGCAGGTACATTACTATAGTATTGCCTCTTTGTGATGGGTTCTTTCATATACCTTATCCCTTGTATTTATTCCTTCTTATCTCACTCCAGCCTATGGTTCTGGCCAGGACGGTGGAAGCTCATCGCACCCTTAGTGCAGGTGGAACATGATAGATCAGAGATGGCCGTCCGCACGTCTCAAGGGCATGTCTTAGTGCCGGAAAGTCACAACCAGTTCTCTGCATCTCCTTGCGAGGCCTTCAGCAGATACTTTCAAGTGTTAGCTGGAAGTAAGTCTTATTTTCAGAATTATTAAGATGGAGATTTGTTCTTTCTTTCTGTGGGATATCACTTCATTGATCTGGCCTATTTCACATGTTGCACTACATCGACTGAGAACAAGATCATTATTTTTATCCAGGGCTACGCAACTAAGAGTATTTACACACCGTTTTGTCTTTTTGAGTAAATTGGTCATGTCTAAAGTAGTGTGTTTATTTAACAAATGCAGGTGCAAACTTTCCTCAGGCATATTGGTTACCAAGCCCATTTGAGAAATTATTCAACCTATTTCATGGATCAGGCAAAATAATCCATTCACAAATGTATTTGGTCTGCTTTCAGTTCGTTGATTTTAACAAGCTTGGGAATATTTCCACCTTTGCTAAAAGGTTTGTTTCATTGGCAGCATCAATTGTGAATCCGTTCGTTGATGTTAACAACCTTGGGAATATTTCCTCCTTTGCTAAAAGGTTTGTTTCGTTGGCGGCATCAATTGTGAATCCAGTGCATAGCAAATTGAATATTTACATTTGTGTGCCCGCTAGACTTATGCACAACTTGCTGGTCTTACTTGATGTTTAATAATAGGGATGGTGAAATTGTAATTATTTGTTGTATGTGATCATTTTGCATCGTGCAAGAGCACTTGCATGCATTTCTGTCTAACATGACAAGAGACGTTATGCTACATGTAGGATAAAGAACTCATCTATATCTATAAGATTAGGTTATTTAGTACAATTCCTTGAAATGGTTTTTAATTAAATTTCCTATCACTCTATTGCCAAAATAGATGGGCGCTGCAACGCACGCGATCTATGATCTAGTTTAAATTGAAGGCGGACTAATTGCTAGCTTCCAATGCATCCGTGCATGTAAACATTGGCTCAAACAAACTCTTTTCCGCATGATTTCCTCACGACACCAGAAGGTTGTTCTGTAGACGCTTTACCATTCATCTAATGGTGTTGACTATTGAGTGACGTGGTGCTTCTTAACTACCTAGTTCTCATATATTTATTTAGAAAGGGAACATGTGTTAAAAATTGCTAACATTTTTCGAAAATGTGTATCTTTTAACAATATTTTAAATTATGAAAATTTCACTAAAAAGTAAAAAATTTCTAATTTGGAGCAATTTTTAAATTGCCATTTTCTTTTCAGAAATATTGAACAATTTTGAAAAACAATAAAGTTTTCAAAAAATTGATAATCTTTTTTTCATGTTCCAAATATTTTTCAAAACAGCAACAAAATTTTCGAATGCTGAACATTTTCTATAATTTATTTTTCTAAAATTCTGATTTTTGTTTTGAGAATTTTTAATTTATGAACTAAATTCTATAAGAAAATTAAATTTGGAAGTGAAAAAAGAGATAAGGGAAGGAGAATAAAAATATAAAAAAATACAGAAACCAAGAAAAATGGCCAGCCCATTATTGGTTGTCCTGTCCGAAGCATGGACTATTTGTCGCCCTGTGCGGGAAATAGAATTTTCACAGCTGCATGGGCAGAAAATAATTGGGCTGGCTTCGCTGGGCCACAGTGCACGGCCCATGTACGAAATTCTATAAAAGCCTTTTTTTCGAGAGCAACTAATTAACGAGTGCTCCTTCGGGAGCCTCGCAACGATCAGCGCTACTTGGCACGCTCCCAGCCGCCTGCCACGTGTCGCGCTCTGGACGCTCCCTCCGGGTTTTTTTTTTCATTTTTCCACACGCGTTTTCGGCTTTTTAAACTGTTTTTTTTCGACGTTTCGGTTTTCCACCGGTCTTCCTGAGCTTTTGGACCAATTTTTTTCCGAAAATTATTATTTTTCCATGAAAAAACGCTTTTTCTTTTTTTCCCTTTCGCGAGAGTCACGGTTTTTCTTCCGCGAGAGGCACGGTTTTGCTTCGCGAGAGTCACGGCCGTGCCTCTCGAAAACGAAAAAAAACATGCTTATTTTCTTCCGCGAAGGCACGGTTTTGCTTCCGAGAGAGGCACGGTTGTGCTTTTGCGAGAGTCACGGCCGTGCCTCTCGGAAACGAAAAAAATCGTGTTTTCTATTTTTTTTCCTTCCGTGAAAGGCACGGTTTTGCTTTCGCGAGAGGCACGGTTGTGCTTTCACGACAGGCATGGCCATACCTCTCAAAAATGGAAAAATAACGCGTTTTTTTTGTTTCTCGAAAGGCATGCTTGTGCTTTCGCGAGAGGCACGGCCGTGCCTCCTCGAAAACGAAAAAAACTTGTTTTTTACTTTTTTTTGTTTCCGCGAGAGGAACAATTTCGCTTCCACGAGAGGCATGGTTGTGATTTCACGAGAGGCACGGGCGTGCCTCTTTCGGCATGGGAAAAACCCGTGCTCCGGTTCGGTTTTTTCGTCTAGTTTTTTTCGTGAAAAAGAAGTTCGTCAAAACCTATCAACATCGGATATAGTTTTGAAGATCTCGATGCGAGGAATCCAACGGTGAAAACGGTTCGAGATTTAGACGCACAGTTAAAGAGATAAAACGTTTTGAACAAACGAATCTACGAAAAAAAGGAAAACTCCCAGGTTGCGACAAGTGGCGCACATGCAGCGTGCCGCTTTTCGCAACCTGGGGAGGTGGAAGTGATCTTTGCAATGAGTACTTCTTAACTAGTGATTTCGTTTTTTTTAGCAAACGAACGCATAAGAATTTTGTATCGCCTCGGATAGAAAATAAAATTTATTTCAGCGGTGAACGGATGAAACATTTGGCGAAACGCGAGGTGCTTTATTAGTAGGTATAGATATAGATATATCAAGTGCATATAATAATTCCGGACATATATTTATGCCTTGACAGTTGTTGTACTTCATAGTTACAATACCCTGTTCAGAGTATCCATACATTGCTGACACTAGTGAAAACAACTGCCTTATTGTCTGCTGGAGATCATTGGTTCCGGCTATATGCAGTTGTAGTGTTGTTATTTCAGTGTCTGAAGTCTGAACGCAATTATCAGGCTCCCTCTATTTGTATATATACCTATTATATTGATGCGTGCATTTGCACCGGCCAGCATGTGAAATCAGCTACAACATCAAAGAGCAGTCAAGGTGAGCAGGTGCCAAACTTTATCTTTATAATAAAATTTGTGATGTCCATTTTGGTTAGTGAAGTTTTCCCTTTTTGCAGGTCCAGCTTGTGAAAAGTGGTGACCGAAATGTCTTCCTTCCGCAGATGCTTTGCAAAAGTTTAGAGGAATCACATGCAGGTCTATTTGGCTGGAACTCACTATATGTCTATATACTCAGCACCATATTGCAGCTGCTAGCTCCATGACTCATCACCCAACTCTAGCTCACATTTGAAATAATTTGCAGCAACGCAAGGAAACCACCGGGATCACCAGGAAGCTCGCTCTCAAGCTATGGGAGCAGTCGGCGGGCGACATCGAGTGCCTCCGTTCAAACATCAAGCTGATGGTCTTCCTTAACTTCCGAGGGGATCTGTGCGAGCTGTTTGGCTGGAGAACTCGGAGACCGTTGGAGCTGTTAGGCCGAGCCATGTACTCTGAACTTGATAGCCAGGTATTTGGCTGAACCTGAAATTCAACGGAATCATCTTCAGAAAATTGCTGAAGCTGCTAGGAAAATTCAATGTTGTGGTAATATCTTGTCAGCAGTTGCTCTTCTGTTCATAGATTTTGTCTAGCTCTGTGGCGTCAGTTAAACTGTTTAAAGGAAACGGTGCTGTAGTTTAAGCAGATATAATTCACGTGTGTGTGTGTACTGTTGTCCTCAGGTTTCTCAATTTTTGTACTCCGAAGAGAAGTTAGAAGGAAAAAAGAAAAGGAACGACTACATTAGGAGAAGTCGAACCCACGGTCTTCTGATCCAAAGTCAGACGCGCTAATACACTTAACAGGATTCTTCTTCTTTTACAACATTATTAATCATTCATCCATGTATATACCCGCAACCTGTTTGCCCAGTTCGCTCAGCATCTCAGGGTATACTCTGAACCTATTCTGTTCTACATCAGCTTCTCTTTTGGTCAGTTTCCCTTCATCTTATTGATTGTTATCCGTTTGTTCATTCTTATCCTCACAATTTTTTGTAGCAACTTCCAGCCTTCACAGGTACGGCGCTGCTGTACCAGTTAGGGAAATCGTCGGAACCATTTTTTATGGACGGAGGGCCATATGTCTTGTCTGTGATTTTTTATTTTTTCTGCACAGAAGTTGTGTTCTTGCTTGCTGAGTGCACTTTCTTCAAACAAGACATATGCTGCCTTCTTTTTGGTAAATTTCCGCAGGAGCAACATGTTGAGGCTAAGATGCCTAGAGAACCAAAGATATTCTTGCCAAAACCTTCCAAGTGAAGGAAGAGGCATCCCTGGAAATTCTTTACTGGATTTTATAGGAGATATTAGCATGCTACTAGTCAATTTACCTTCTGCATCGCGATACCAATTCGAGGCTTAGTTGATAGTAACCTGTAACCAAGCTCTGCACGCTGCACCAACATGATGAATTACTTCACCGTCTTATGGCAAAAGTATATTCAGGAAGAAGCTTTGTTACTCATAATGATTCTCAAGGGGTTGTTTCTCCGGTTAATTGTTGTATATGTATGTGATCTGAATGTGAATATGTTACCTGTGGCACTCGTAGTTACTACTTTCTTAATGCAAATGAGGAGTTAGAAACAAACATCCTGGCTATTGAACAAACAAATATTTCTTCGCTAACTTTCTTATTACACAACCTACAATACTAGTATGACTTTTTTTCTTTCAAAATGACATACTAGTTGCTTCTCTGCCCTAACTCCTAACATCCATAATTCAGGGTACATCCTGCCAATATTCACTTAGCCACGATGACATGGTGGAAATGCAAGAGAACAGTCTGTCCGGCTCTAAAACAGTCTCCTTTATCGGTTACATAACGTAACTCTGCAATGAAAGAATCTCAGATAACTAAAAAAAACAAACCGGATAAGCAACCACATAAATATCAATAGGATGCGCTACTGCAGCCGGGAAAAGTAATCTAAATGACAGGCCAACGATGCCATAGAAATAAAATGAAGTTCAAATGTAGTACACAAAAACACGGACAAAACTCTAGCTTAATATTATTCACGATTCTAGTATCTAAAAATTACCGTGGGGGGCTCCCCTACTATTTAGAGATTAAAAAAAATATTCAAGATTCATCCATCCATCAAAGCAGGACCTAAGCTGTGCAAAAGAATGTGAGGAAATCTCAAGTCGCTACTACACCAAGACGGGAAACAAATAAGGCTAGCCAATTAACCTCTAAGGGCACGATCTCTCTACGGCTAACATCATGACCGCAACGATAATCCATCACTTCTTGCAACACCCCAGTCTCGACATCGGCGACATACATGTGTTGGCCATCACCCTTGATAAGCAAGGTGCCGTTCTTCTCTCCCAAGCACGTGTATCGTTGTTTAGTCTGTGGGGCTGTTTGGATCAGCGCCATGGAGCGCCCCTCCAAACAGTTGAGGTTGACTGTGCCTTGGTAGCTGTTTGGAAATTTTTTGTGCGCCCAGCCCTCGTCGCCTTCTCTAGTTCTATTTTTCTCCTGTTTTTTTGCGAGACGAAGGCGGCGAGAACATCCGTCAATTATTTGGCTCATCCCTGTTTGCTGTGGCCAGCTTTGGCGCAAACCAAACAGCCTCTTAGTCTTCTTCTGTTGAGTCTGTGGTTCTAGCCTGGTTATCAGAGGCCTCGCGCAATCCTCGTGCCATCTCCAGATCTCTAGTTGGCTTCCATCCAATTGCAGGCAGAGCAAGACGAGGCTGCCCTCGGCATCAACGCTAAGGTATGGCACGTCATAAGTATCGGGACGGACAAGGTCGCCCGGTTTGATGTTATGTAGCCTTGTAATGGAGAAGTGGTCGGTCCTGGCATCGACATCAAGCGTGTAGAACCCTGATCCACCTCCAAAGAACCAGTGCGCGGCACCGCCACACACGACAGCTTCGTGCTGCCTGAGCATGGCCCCGATACGGTCCTGATGCTCCACACCGATTAGGCGCATGTTCCATCCCCACTCACCAACCGATGAGATTGTGTAGAGACGGTAGTCCATAGACCTCCTTTCGATCATAATGATTAGCACCTTGAAGAAGGGCGGCTTGTCTTCGTCCTCCGAGCCCGAACAGTCCACGGCGGTCAGCATGGCATAGCCAACCAAGCAATCCGGGTCACGCCAATTGTGCTCTAGACTGGGGAGCGACTTGTATTTGCCGGTGAGAAGGTTGCACACGACCAGGAGGCCGCCCTTGCGCACGAGGAGGAGACCGTGGCGTGAGGTGAGCGGCACGGCGGAGTCGTCCATGCCGGGGATGAAATAGCTGAGAAGGCGAGAACCAGGGCCGAACACGGGGCGCGGCCCCGGGACAAAGCACGTCTCAGGGAGACCTCCACGTACGGCGCCGCTTTGGTTTCTGAGTGAGGAAGCCAGTAAAAGGCGACGAGGGGGCTGCTGACAAGCAGCGGCGGAGGAAGGAGGGGTCGGATACGAGGAGGCCGCGCCACCGCTTGCAAGCCATGGCGCAGCGGAAGAGGGCGGCGATGTCCTTGACGCGGACGAAGATGTTGGGGAGCACGTCCTCGGGGAGCGTGACTGCCATGGCCGCCGCCGCCGCCCTTTCCTCCTCCATGTTTCGTACGTAGTAGATCGATCTATGTGAGCTACGTTCGCTTGGTTGGTTGATCGATTGAGTCTTCCGGCCGGGTTGGAAGACTTGGATCGGGATACAAACCCTTGTTCATGTATACTCCTCCCAATTTTTCAAGGCTCCACGTTAATTCTCAAGAAAAGCTAGCAAATTGTCCATCCAATCTTCAGATTAATTATCTGCAGCCGTCCGATGAAGTACATTAGGAGTCCAAGGTCGCTGTCCAAGGTGCACCTTTTATATTAGGAAACAAAAACATCTCTCTCGCTGATTTCTTCCTCCGCGTCCTGCGGTGTCCTCCTGCTTGGCTGGACGGAAAAAAATTCTGTACATACCGGTTGCAAACTCCATCTCCTGCATACCCTCTCTCAGATGCTCCCACATGTCCCACCTCCTCATCTGACGATATCTACTCCACCGCTCCGTTCGTGGTTTCTCTCAGCTTGGATTGGAAACGAACGCTCGGCTCCAAACATACGATCCCGGCTCATCGTGGTACAACCCCGGCTCCCGTGAATTATGCATATGCGACCGCTTCCGATCAGATAAACGTATGTAATTGCTAGCTCCTGCTTCCCCGTCCAACCGTGATCCAATCAAGTTTTATCATGGCCGAGCGACCGGGGCACTCTCCCCGTCCGTGATGTGATTGGTGGCCACATTCCTGGTCGAGCGTTCGCTGCACCGAGCGAAACTACAGCCAGGTCCGTCGCACGCCCAAACGACGTCCATTCCTTCCCATGGCCACATGGGGTTGGAAGGACATCCATGGCCGCCGCGGATCGTTCTGCCACAGGTAGGATCGTCGAGAAGGACGGGAGGGGCCATGCCTGAATCTGACATTGTCTCTTACAAGGACGACTATGGTGGCTCTGCCGCTGGCTTTGGATCACATAAACCTGACTACATGTCACCATGATAGGAAAAGGGGTGCAGCAGTCATCCAAATGGATTTCTGTAAAATTACATTGATAGTGTGACCGAATGTAGTGTTACATCTCAATCAAATTGAGTAGCGTGCCTGTTGTAGAGGTTTTGGTGAGCTATATAAATTTCCCTACATTAATCATCAATTACAAGCTGTAGTTAGAACAACTGTAAAGGTTTCAGAACTTCTGGATTGCTGATTTAAAATATAAGGGCATGTACAATGGTTGATAAGACAGTCTTATCTTAAGTTCTGCATGTAATTTAAAGATGACAAAAAAGTATGTCTACAACGGGTTATATCTTAGCCTTGTCTTCAATAACTAGCAATTCCTTAAAACATGGTGAGACAAATTATGCTAAGAGATCATCTCTTGTTTTATCTTAAATAAGAGAAGACAAGCATTTTCTTATGAGTTCTCTCTCCTCCACACTACAAGAAATATGTCAACTTATGACCTTCTATCAGTGACCCTCGAAGAATTGGTCATAAATTTATGACCATTTTAGACCAATTGGTCAAAAACTGTCTGGGGGGCTCTAAACCCTAAACCATAACGACCATTTTGGTCAGAAAGGTCATAATTTCATTAGAGGAAATGGTCATAAAGCAAACAGTGCTAGTCCATTGCCTTATTTCTAGTTGTTAACGACCAATATAGATGGTCATAGCCTTGTAAATTGTGGTGGGTTGCTATGACTAGGCGCCATCTCATCAGTTTTGCATGTGTCATTGTCCATGTGGCAGTTTTTGTCCTAGGTTGTGAAGCAACCTATATTTCTGTCATTCCCAAAATTCTTTGGGCCATATCTTCGTCAAATATGTAAAAACCTTCCTTGCCTAGTTCAAAAATAATTCAAAAATATTCATTTTTCTATTCTGTTCAAAACAACAGTTTGTGAAGGAAGTACCACTTTGGCATGTCCAAATAGTATCCATTTTCTACAGTGCTTTCCTATGCCCAAATAACCATCCTCCACCAAATGCCAGCTCAATCCATTTATTATTTTGAGCCGAGCTTCAACATTCGTAGTCATGTCCAGTGTGGTAGTTTGCAAAGCAAGTACCACCTAGGCTCCTCCTTTTGAGCTGAAAATTTGTGAATACGGTCTTCTTAGTAACTGATCATCCTCAGCCAAAACTCACACCCATTAGCCATGTACATTTCACGTACCGCTAATCAAACACTTGGCTGCTAATTCATGTTTGAGCATCGATCGGTCTCCTCGTGAGAATCTTATGTTGTAATTTTCTTCCTAGCACCTACCTGGGGAGTGCCCAACCCACTAGACATGCCTAGGCCGCCCAAAACACATGGCAACACCACGGTCACGCGGTGACCACGCGGCGGGCATGCGAGTTTATGCGCTCTAGAGTTGGGGCCCTCGGCCACCACCCAAACCTCGACATATCGCCACCAAACCATGTATTTATGATTAAATAGGTACTTATGTAACTAGAAATGATTTTTGGAAAAAATAAATAGCAAACTATGAGGCAGCTGCAGTTCAAATTTGACCCGCTTCCAGCTGAATCGGGGGAAATTTGTCTTTTTCACGAGAGGTGGATAAAAACATTTTACACCCAATCATTTTGTCAATTTTACATTAAATATGTTCTAGTATTTTAGAAAATTGATTTGGTCAAATTTTGCAACAATTATTTGGTAGGTCCTTCAAAAAAAACCTCCTTTTGGGCACTCAAAAATGGAAAATGGTTTTTTCGTCCAAAGAAAATGAAAACTTCCTTAGGCGACATTGTTTGCCATTCCAATATGCACCCTTGTGCACAATATGAGATCATTTGAACAAACTATGCCATGGATGTGGCCATAACATTGATCATTTGGCTTGAAAGCGATTGATCTCCACACGTGATAGCTGGTTTCTGAGAACACTTTTTCTAAAATAATTGCCGTATTACAAGTTTGTTATTTTTCCTAGGAACTTGGCCACATATAATGACACAATGCGAAGGTTTCCCAATTTTTTGATTTTTTTTGAATTTTTTATGCCCGTTTCAAAATGCGGTCAAAACGGCGGGAATGACCGTTCCTAGCTAGTGGTTGAATCTTGGAACTTTTTTGGTGTTTCTATGATTAAATAGATACTTATGTACCTAGAAATGATTTTTGTAAAAAATAAAGAGCAAACTATGAGGCAGCTGCAGTTCAAATTTAACCCGCTTCCAACTGAATCGGCGGAATTTGTCTTTTTCACCGGAGGTGGATCAAAACTTTTGACACCCAACCATTTGGTCAATTGTGCATTAAATATGGACTAGTATTTTAGAAAAATGATTTGGTCCAATTTTGCAACAATTATTTGGTAGGTCCTTCACAAAAAAACCTCCTTTTGGGCACTCAAAAAATAGAAAATGGTTTTTTCGTCCAAAGAAAATGAAATCTTACTTAGGCAACATTGTTTGCCATTCCAATATGCACCCTTGTGCACAATATGAGATCATTTGAACAAACTATGCCATGGATGTGGCCATAAGATTGATCATTTGGCTTGAAAGCCATTGATCTCCACACGTGATAGCTCGTTTCTGAGAACACTTTTTTAAAATAATTGCCGTATTACAAGTTTATTATTTTTCCTAGGAACTTGGCCACATATAATAACACAATGCGAAGGTTTCCCAATTTTTTGATTTTTTTTGAATTTTTTATGCCCGTTTCAAAATGCGGTCAAAACGGCGGGAATGACCGTTCCTAGCTAGTGGTTGAATCTTGGAATTTTTTTGGTGTTTCTATGATTAAATAGATACTTATGTACCTAGAAATGATTTTTGTAAAAAATAAAGAGCAAACTATGAGGCATCTGCAGTTCAAATTTAACCCGCTTCCAGCTGAATCGGCGGAATTTGTCTTTTTCACCGGAGGTGGATCAAAACTTTTGACACCCAACCATTTGGTCAATTGTGCACTAAACATGGACTAGTATTTTAGAAAATTTATTTGGTCCAATTTTGCAACAATTATTTGGTAGGTCCTTCACAAAAAAACCTCCTTTTGGGCACTCAAAAAATGGAAAGTGGTTTTTTCGTCCAAAGAAAATGAAATCTTACTTAGGCAACATTGTTTGCCATTCCAATATGCACCCTTGTGCACAATATGAGATCATTTGAACAAACTATGCCATGGATGTGGCCATAAGATTGATCATTTGGTTTGAAAGCCATTGATCTCCACACGTGATAGCTCGTTTCTGAGAACACTTTTTTAAAATAATTGCCGTATTACAAGTTTGTTATTTTTCCTAGGATCCTAGTAGAAAACAGGGCTATGGTCCAGGCCGGCTCAGCCCATTAGTCCCGGTTCAGTGTAGAACCGGGACTAATGTGGGCATTGGTCCCGGTTCGTGAGCCCAGGGGGCCGGCCGTACCACGTGGGCCATTGGTCCCGGTTCGTCTGGACCTTTTGGTCCCGGTTGGTGGGACGAACCGGGACCAATGGGCCTCGCTCCTGGCCCACCACCATTGGTCCCGGTTGGTGGCCTGAACCGGGACCAAAGGCTCCCCTTTAGTCCCGGTTCTTGCCACAAACCGGGACCAATGAGGTGCCTATATATACCCTCGCCCGCGAACAGAGCACTCCAGTGCTCTGTTTTTCTCTGGCCGGCGAGGGGAGGGGTTTGTGGTGCTCTAGCTCACCTCCTATGCACATGAGGTGTTCGATGGAATGCCCGAGCCACACTACTTAAACTTTCTCCTCTCGAAGCTCGACCTCCAAGCTCCATTTTCCTCGAGATTTGTCTAGATTTAGCGGTCCGTCACGCCCCGTCCCCGTCTTCACCGCCGTCGATCACCCGCGCTGATCTCATCACCGACACCACCGTGGTGAGCCTCTTGTTCTTATCTTCTTTCTGAAAGGAAAAATATTCTTACTTGTCTGTTTAGATAGATACTTGTATCATTTTCTTACATTTATTATTGCATCTTATATAGTGCGATGGTTTTGGTATCCGCCCCCGTCGGCCCTCGTCCTGTCTATGATTCGGATTTGGTATGTAATATTATCTTTATAACTATTGGTTCATTTATTGTTTATGAAAATTATGCCGACCAACGTGACATAGATTTTATTTATCTAGGATGTATGTGAATCGGAAATGCCAACCGACCCTATTGTCGAGAGGTTAAATTTAGTTGAAGAAGAAAACAATTTGTTGAAGGAAAAAATAAAAAAAATTGAGGAGGAGAAGATGATATTGGAGTTGCATGTTGCGGATGTCGTCGATGATCACAAGATCAAGATGGATGCAATGCGCTTGAAGATTAGAAAGATTAGAAAATATGCCATTCATACCGAGGCTTGGTATCATTATGCGTTGGATCAATTGTTACCTTGGTTGCGATTATGATCGCATTTGTTTTCGCATTGAAATGTTTTACATAGTTTCAATGTATGGTTTAATTAATTAGATGCTCTGGAGAGCTATATGTTGTTAGATGAGAACTATGTATGCACTTTGGTTTTAATGTGATGATGAACTTCTATTAATTTGGACACTTAATTATATATAATGCACGCAGATGAACCGGCAATGGATGTACGGTGACAGACACACCCGCGAGTACATTAAGGGCGTGCATGAGTTTCTCGATGCGGCTGAGGCAAACAAGCAGAATGGTTTTATGTGTTGTCCATGCACTGAATGTGGGAATACGAGGTCTTACTCTAACCGGAAAATCCTTCACTCCCACCTGCTTTACAAGGGTTTCATGCCACACTATAATGTTTGGACGAGGCACGGAGAAATAGGGGTTATGATGGAAGACGGCGAAGAAGAAGAGTACGATGACAACTATGTGCCCCCTGAATACGGTGATGCTGCAACGGGGGGAGCTGGTGAAGATCAAGAGGAACCAGACGATGTGCCCAATGATGCTGCCACGGGTGAAGCTGCTGAAGATCAAGAGGAACCAGACGATGTGCCCGATGATGATGATCTCCGCCGGGTCATTGTCGATGCAAGGACGCAATGCATTAGTCAAAAGGAGAAGCTGAAGTTCGATCGCATGTTAGAGGATCACAAAAAAGGGTTATACCCCAATTGCGAAGATGGCAACACAAAGCTCGGTACCGTACTGGAATTGCTGCAGTGGAAGGCAGAGAATGCTGTGGCTGACAAAGGATTTGAGAAGCTACTGAAAATATTGAAGAAGAAGCTTCCAAACGATAACGAATTGCCCGACAGTACATACGCAGCAAAGAAGGTCGTATGCCCTCTAGGATTGGAGGTGGAGAAGATACATGCATGCCCTAATGACTGCATCCTCTACCGCGGTGCCTACAAGGATCTGAACGAATGCCCGGTATGCGGTGCGTTGCGGTATAAGATCAGACGAGATGACCCTGGTGATGTTGAC
This sequence comes from Triticum urartu, assembly GCF_003073215.2. Taxonomy (NCBI): domain Eukaryota; kingdom Viridiplantae; phylum Streptophyta; class Magnoliopsida; order Poales; family Poaceae; genus Triticum; species Triticum urartu. Next base: position 744,753,175 of record NC_053024.1, read on the forward strand.
GGCGAGCCCCTCAGGAAGAGGGTTCCTGCGAAGGTGATGTGGTATGCTCCTATAATACCACGGTTGAAACGTCTGTTCAGAAACGAAGAGCATGCCAAGTTGATGCGATGGCACAGTGAGAACCGAAAGAAAGATGGGAAGTTGAGAGCACCCGCTGACGGGTCGCAGTGGAGAAAAATCGAGAGAAAGTACTGGGATGAGTTTGCAAAGGACCCAAGGAATGTATGGTTTGCTTTAAGCGCGGATGGCATTAATCCTTTCGGGGAGCATAGCAGCAATCACAACACCTGGCCCGTGACTCTATGTATGTATAACCTTCCTCCTTGGATGTGCATGAAGCGGAAGTTCATTATGATGCCAGTTCTCATCCAAGGCCCTAAGCAACCCGGCAACGAAATTGATGTGTACCTAAGGCCATTCGTTGAAGAACTTTTACAGCTGTGGAGTGGAAACGGTGTACGTACGTGGGATGAGCACAGACAGGAGGAATTTAACCTTAAGGCATTGCTGTTCGTGACCAATCAACGATTGCCCGCTCTCAGTAACCTTTCAGGACAGACAACAAAGGATACCACGCATGCACGCACGTTTTAGATGACACTGAAAGTATATACCTGGACAAAAATGCAGGAAGAATGTGTACCTGGGCCATCGTCGATTTCTTCCGACCAACCATCAATGTCGAAAGAAAGGCAAGCATTTCAAAGGCGAGGCAGATCACCGGAAGAAGCCCGCCATGCGCACCGGTGATCACGTGCTTGCTATGGTCAATGATTTACACTTAATCTTTGGAAAGGGTCCCGGTGGACTAGCTGTTCCGAATGACGTTGAGGGACACGCACCCATGTGGAAGAAGAAATCTATATTTTGGACCTACCCTACTGGAAAGACCTAGAGGTCCGCTCTTCAATCGACGTGATGCACGTGAGGAAGAACCTTTGCGTGAACCTGCTAGGCTTCTTGGGCGTGTATGGGAAGACAAAAGATACACCTGAGGCACGGGAGGACCTGCAACGTTTGCATGAAAAAGACGGCATGCCTCCGAAGCAGTATAAAGGTCCTGCCAGCTACGCTCTTACGAAAGAAGAGAAAGAAATCTTCTTTGAATGCCTACTCAGTATGAAGGTCACGACTGGCTTCTCGTCGAATATAAAGGGAATAATAAATATGCCAGAGAAAAAGTTTCAGAACCTAAAGTCTCATGACTGCCACATGATTATGACGCAACTGCTTCCGGTTGCATTGAGGGGGCTTCTACCGGAAAACGTCCGATTAGCCATTGTGAAGCTATGTGCATTCCTCAATGCAATCTCTCAGAAGGTGATCGATCCAGAAATCGTACCAAGGCAAAGGAGTGATGTGGCGCAATGTCTTGTCAGTTTCGAGCTGGTGTTCCCACCATCCTTCTTCAATATCATGACGCACATCCTAGTTCATCTAGTCGACAAGATTGTCATCCTGGGGCCCGTATTTCCACACAATATGTTCCCCTTTGAGTGGTTCATGGGAGTCCTAAAGAAATATGTCCGTAACCGCGCTAGGACAGAAGGAAGCATCTCCATGGGCCATCAAACAGAGCATGTTATCGGGTTTTGAGTTGACTTCATTCCTGGCCTTAAGAAGATAGGTCTCCCTAAATCACGGTATGAGGGGAGACTGACTGGAAAAGGCACTCTTGGAAGTGACTCAATAATATGTAGGGACAGATATTCTTGGTCTCAAGCACACTACACAGTTCTATAGAACTCTACCTTGGTGACCCCGTATGTCGATGAACACAAGAACAGTCTGCGCTCCAAACACCCGGAGCAGTGCGACGACTGGATTACATGTGAACACATCAGGACTTTCAGTAGTTGATTGGAAACACGTCTCGGAGGTGACAACACTGTTTGTGATGAGTTGTACTTGTTGTCCAGGGGACCATCTTTGACTGTATTGACTTACAAAGGATACGAGATAAATGGGAATACATTTTACACGATCGCCCAAGATCAAAAGAGCACCAACCAAAACAGCGGTGTCCGCTTTGATGCAGCAACGAGCGGAAAGGACACATATTATGGTTACATAGTGGACATATGGGAACTTGACTACGGACCTGATTTTAAGGTCCCTTTGTTTAAGTGCAAATGGGTCAATCTGTTAGGCGGCGGGGTACAGGTAGACCCACATACGGAATGACAACAGTGGATCTGAAAAATCTTGGGTACACTGACGAACCGTTCGTCCAGCCAATGATGTGGCACAGGTTATCTATGTGAAGGACATGTCTACCAAACCGAGAAAAAGAAAAGATAAGGAAGCGAATACATCATACGATGAGCCAAAGCGCCACATAGTTCTTTCAGGAAAAAGGGACATCCTGGGAGTGGACGGCAAGACAGACATGTCTGAAGATTATGAAAAGTTTCATGAAATTCCTCCCTTCAATGTCAAGGCTGACCCAAGCATCCTGATAAACAATGAAGATTATCCATGGTTACGGCGCAATAAGCAAATGACACAAGCGAAGAAAAAGTGAAGACTTTCTCCCGCATAAGCAAATGCCTATGGTGGTGAAATTATGATACCATCCCAACTTTCAACTTTTTCAGAGTTCATTGAAATGCTTTCATGTCTTATGGTTCGAAACTTTGATACTTCGAAAGTGATTGTCCATTTTGTACACGAAGTGCATCAAGTTTTGTCGTAACCCTCTCTACTTTTTGGAACATGCCTATGTGGGTAAAATGATGATACCATGCCAACTTTCAACCTTTTCAGAGTTCATTTTGAAATGCTTTCCAATTTCAGAGTCATTTAGCTCAAAGAATGAATTAATAGCAAACAGAATGAACTACAAAACTTTTATGAAAATAAAAACAATCAATTAAAATATTATGTTATGATCAACTAAATAAAACTATAATATTCTTCAATAGCAAAAAGAATATAATTTGTGTGACCTAAAATCAAACTATAAGTATTTAATTGTAAGTATAAATAAAAAATAAATAGCAAAGAAGAAAAAAATTCTAATTTTATAGTAAATTTATTCATAAACTAGTGATTCACACAAATTTTTAAAAATTCAAATTTAAACTATTTAAAATTTAAAACTAATGGCACTAATAGAAAGTTTATAATTTTGTGACCTAAAAGCAAAAAGAAATCACTTAAAAAACTGTAATTATTTAGTTTTAAGTAGAAACAAAAAAATAAAAACCAAAAAAATGTAGAAATAGAAAAGAAAAAACCAAAAAAAATGCCACCTACTGGGCCTCCACGGCCTGAATACGACTAGAAACCCTACATGGGCCATGATTCAGGCCCGCAGAGGCCCAATAGGCCCACAGGCAGTAGCAGTTTAGGCCCGAAAGCCTGCATTTGAGAGGAGCTCGAAAGGGGGAGGCAGAGCAGCGCTTATAACCAGTAATCGGCGCCCTTCAGCTAGCGATGTGGACTAAACTTCTGGCGTGGGGCGCACAAGGGCATTGGTCCCTTGGTGGCACCAACCGGGACTAAAGGGGCATTGGTCACTTGGTGGCACCCCGGGACCAACCCCCTTTAGTCCCGGTTGGTGGCACCAACCGGGACCAAAGTCACCGCTCCCGCCCTTTGGCCTGCCGAAAATTGACTTTGGTCTCCGGTTCGTGGCACCAACCGGACTAATGCCCACCTTGGTCCGGTTTGCTGCCACGAACCGGGACTAAAGCCTGTTCTATATAAGGAAGCACTTAAGCATTTTTTCATTCTCATCCTGCAGTTGCCCCCGACGCCGCCCGCCCCCATCGTCGCCGTCGCCCACGCCCATCGTCGCCGTCGCCCGCGCCGCGCGCCGCCCCGGCCCGCCCCCGTCGCCGTCGCCCTCGCCCCGCCCGCCGCGCCCGCCCTCGTCCCCTGCCCCGATGCCACCCGCCCCCATCGTCGCCGTCGCCCGCGCCGCGTGCCGCCCCGGCCGCCCACGTCGCCCGCGCCGCGTGCCGCCCCGACGCTGCCCCCCATCGTCGCCGTCGCCCGCGCCATCGTCGCCGTCGCCCGCGCCTACTTCGGGCTAATAAGAAGAAGAAGATATTATTCCTATTTTCTCTTTTCTCCACTATTCCTTTCTTCTTCTCCTCTTTTTTTTCTTCTTTTCTTCTTCTTCTTCTTCTTCTTCTTCTTATTAGCCGGAAGTAGAGAGAGGTTTCCTAGTGTCAAAGTATTGAAGAAATCCATGCCTTCATCATTAGCCGGAAGTAACCAGGGCATGTTGGTACGAAGTTCTGCAAAGTTGTTCTGGATGGAGTCCCGGATAGAATAATCCGCCTTTTGGTACGAATTCAGCAAAGGCCTTCCAAATAGCGATATTCGGAAGGCTCTTTCTGAACTTTGTACCAAAAAGCAAATTATCCTATCTGGGACTCCGTTCCAGAACAACTTTGAAGAGCTTCGTACCATCATGCACATGTTACTTTCGCCTAATGATGAAGACATGGTTTTGTTGAATCCTTTGACACTAGGCAACCTCCCGACCCCTCGACGATCCTCTCGAACATGAGAGGAAGAAGAGGGTCGTCTAGGGTCGAGGGTTCCAGGGTCGTCGAGGGTTCGAGGGGTCGAGGATCGCCGAGGGGTCGAGAGAGGTTTCCTAGTGTCAAAGTATTGAAGAAATCCATGCCTTCATCATTAGCCGGAAGTAACCAGGGCATGTTGGTACGAAGTTCTGCAAAGTTGTTTTGGAATGGAGTCCCGGATAGAATAATCCGCCTTTTGGTACCAATTCAGCAAAGGCCTTCCAAATAGCGATATTCGGAAGGCTCTTGCTGAACTTTGTACCAAAAGGCGGATTATCCTATCTGGGAGTCCGTTCCAGAACAACTTTGAAGAGCTTCGTACCATCATGCACATGTTACTTTCGCCTAATGATGAAGACATGGTTTTGTTGAATCCTGAGACACTACGCAACCTCCCGACCCCTCGGCGATCCTATCGAACATGAGAGGAAGAAGAGGATAAAAAAAGAAGAGGAAGAAGAAAAAAAGAGGAGAAGAAAGAATAGAGGAGATCTTCTCCTCTATTCTTTCTTCTCCTCTTATTTTTCTTCTTCTTCCTCTTTTTTATCGGGAACGAGGGTCGTCGAGGGACATAGATGTAGTGTCGTCGTTGTCGATATATACCCCCTCCCGATAGCTTACTATGATTAGGTAGCTAGTTCTACGTTTGGCACTAATATATCCATCTATCATGTTTGAATAATAATTGCCATGTTGTAAATATTTGTAGAAACTATGGACACCGCCCTAGACGAAGCAACAAAAGAAGCGTTGTTGAGGGACATAATCGCAGAAGGAAGTGATGCCATCTCGTTGTTTCTCAACGAAACCGATGGTCTGGAAGGACAGGGTGAACAAGCTGGCTACGGTGACCTAATGCCGGTGCAAGAAGAAGAACATGAGGACGGCTCCGGTGACCCAATGCCGGTGCAAGAAGGAGACCGTGATGACGGCTCTGGTGACCGAACCGAGTCCGGCCAGGTATATATATTAGTTAAGCCTGTGCTGACTAGCTGATTGATGCATTCATTGTTTTGGTATGTACACATATTAATTAAGTCTTTGTTCTTTTTTCTAGCCTTCGAGATCGAGCACAACTTCAGTAAAGAGATGAGGCCCGAAGAAAAAGTTGAGCTCGGATGAAAAGTTTGAGATCATAGCAATTGCGCCCGACGGCCAACCGATTGAACCCCTCCGGACAAAGAGCATTTTTGTGCTCAGTGCGGGTTCTGGTTAGGGACAAGATCCCGATAAGCATCCAGCAATGGTTTAAGCCGCTACAGAAGACCCTGAGGTCTCTTATGTCAATGATATGCGAAAAAATGATCTTTGGACTGAAGGCCTGAAGTCAAATTTCACCCTACCGCCAGAGGATAATCCAGAGAACCCAGTTAAAGAGAAATTAATCAAGTCTTTTGCTCTGAAGAGGATGGCAGAACTATTCAGGAGGTGGAAGAAAGATGAATAAGTTTGTCGAAAATAATGAGACACCAGAATTCAAGGGCAGATATCGAGAAGATCAGAGATCACTGGCCCGCATTTGTGGCCCACAAGACATCGGAAAAGAGTAAGAAGATGTCGGCGACAAACAAGCAAAATGCTGCGAAGAAGAAGCTTCACCATCGCACGGGGTCAGGTGGCTACCTCGTAGCCCGGCCTAAGTGGTCCAAGACTGAGAATGATCTGGTTCATAAAGGGATCGAACCAGAGACAAATAACTGGCCAGACCGTTGCCGGACTTGGTTCTTCGGGGCTGGCGGAACCTTGGACCCTGAAACAGGGAAGTGCATTTGGACGAACGATCAAATGGACATAGCAGTCAGTAAGCTTAAGCAGTATATCGAAGCAGCGCAGGAAGGAACGTTCTTTCTAGACAGAGAGAACGACGAGCTCACAATGGCCCTCGGGAATCCTGAGCACCCTGGACGGACACGAGGCACGCCAGGCTCCATTCCGTGGAAGGTTGGGTTTCCGGACGCAGGCGGTTACAAATCCCATGAGAGGAGGAAAAAAGTGCAGCAGACCCAAATGCAGGCGCTGCAAGCAAGGGTGGACGCGATAGAGGAACGAGAAGCAAATCGCAGCAAACGTACTGCCGAAGCCTCCCCCGAAGCTACCCCGCCATCTCAGCGCAGAAGCAGCGTGGCTTCCACCGAGCTGCTTCAGCTAGAGCATGCCTTGACGGCTCCTGCCAGCTATCCCGTGGATGCTATCACGGAGTCTCAAAATTGCCACCTTATGACGCAATGGATGAATTTGAAGGTCAAGGCGGCTGTTGGCTCTGTTTATCCTACTGAACCCGGCGCAACTTTTCACTGCCGGCCGATTCCAGAAGGATATGCTAGGGTGATGGTGGATGAGATAACGGAGGGATTTGAGGACCTCCAGCTTGACCACCCTACCGGTGAAGGGGAGACTCGGCTGGGGTCTGCTCTGAAGACTCCATGCCTATGGCGGAAGGACCTCATCAACCTTCCGAACTGGACGCCCGCTCTCCGGCGAGTCAGGGCACTCCGCCTCCACCGCCTCCTCCTCCTCCGGCGAGTGACGATCAGGGACCTCGGCCGGCTCCTTCTCCGGCGCGCGGCGGCACTCCGCCTCCTTCTCCGCCTGCGCCGACGCGCCCGAGCAGCCCGCCTCCTCCTTCTCCGCCTCGTCAGCAAGGGCGGAAGAGACCTGCCGCCGCTCCAGCTGCTCCGGCGCGTCGTAGTCCTTCTCCTCCGCCGCTTAAGCAAGTAAAGAAGACAACCGCTACGTCTGCTCGGTCGGCGTCTAGCAGTACAACCAGAGGCGGGAGGACATACAGATTTGGTCCTTCTCTGAAGACTCCAGAGAAGTTACCATACGAGAGGACCCAGGAGGAGAACGCCGAGATCGCGCGAGAAGGAGTGAAGAAATTCTTTGAAGGGGTGAAAGCAAAGAAACATCCACCTCCGGAGGAGAAGGTAGATCGGGTGAAAGTGAAGCGCACTCTGGCTGCCCTGACAAAAACACCGAAGTCTGATTCGCCGAAAGGAAACTATGACCGCATTATTGGAAAGGAATTTGCCGAAGCGGAGCGGTCGGGAAGTACTGTCAGTGATCAAAGGCTGAAACAACGACGAGCTGGGAAACAAATTGCCCAGCTCGGCGAACAAGCGAAGCAATCGTGCCCCCCGCTCAAGGTGCCTAGCCACAACGTCGATAATGATCCGAGGATGGTGCCCGGTTATAGCAATCCTGCAGATTACCTGCCCGACGAAGTACATTATGACCCCATGGACGTGCAGATACAAAGATACGAGTACGGGAAGCCTCTCGTCAAAGATGAAAGATCTCTATCAACGATGATGCGAAGATTGCATGATTGGTACTTGAAAATCTGCAGAGACTCTGGGGGGAGGAGTACTTTGTATGCGAGAGTTAAACCGGAGCATGACCTCGTTGGAATTGATCTGTTGCCTGTTCCATTTGAGGAGTTATATCAGTTCTTCAATCAATTGGCCCTCGATAAAGCAACTGTCACCTGCTACTGTCTGTAAGTAGTACTACTTCTGTCATTAAGTTTCTCTATATAGCTTAGCTCTTTCATTGCATGTATTTATAATCATCCTCACTATATTATGCAGATTGAAGATCATCAAATTGAAGAAAAGACAAGTCGGTGATATTGGGTTCATTAACACAAATCTCATAGATGCAACTCAGGTTAAATTTCATGCCGCAGAAACCGAGGCCAGCATGCTAGAATCATTGATAATAAATCAAAACAAAGATATAATACTCTTTCCTTACAACTTCAAGTGAGTGTTACTGTCTTGTGCGTATTCGGTTTCCCTTATATATTAGTCAAGGTTATAGTAATGTAATTGATGAGTTATGCATGCGTGTGCAGTTTCCACTATATTCTCCTACATATTAAGCTTGAGCAGGGACTAGTAACCGTCTTAGATTCAAGACGAAAAGATCCCAAGGACTATGCAGACATGACTCAAATACTCGAGAAGTAAGTTAAATCGATCATTATCCACCATATCAGCAACTTTGTTCATTTCCTGATATATCAAGTAATTGTTTTCTTTGTCCGGCAGGGTTTGGAGAAAATTCACCAGAAAAGCTCCGGGACTGCCGAAGGAGCTGCAATTTAGACACCCGAAAGTAAGTACTAGCTATAGTAGCATTTTAAGCGCATCTACTAGTCATTCAAGCGCTAGTTTCATCAATACCATTTGGCATTCTTGCTTATCAGTTTGATTAACCTCTATTTCTTGTAAAGTGGTTGTGGCAGCAACAAGGGAATGATTTCTGTGGTTACTATGTTTGCGAGTTCATCCGCCACACGACCTGTGAGCGGGGCTACACCGATGAACAATATGAAGTACGTAAATAACAACATTCACAATTTTATTTTATTACCATCATTTGTGTTGAGTTTCATTCATTCATATATATATGTATTGACCCCCTTCTTTAAATTAGATGTTTCGGAAGCGGGATGAACTCCTAGCACCAGCTCGCATGCGAGGAATTCAAGAGGAATTGGCGGCATTCTTTCTTGACCACGTGATCCCTGAAGACGGAGAATTCTATGTTAACCCTGAGTCCGTATGATTATATTTGTAAGAGATAATTACTGTATATATGTAGCCGGTAGTGTCAGATAGATATACGAGAACTTGTTGTTCGACCAATCTCTCGGAGAAGGAGAGGTGGTCGATATCACTTCTCTCTGTATATATGCATATATGTTCATGACGATCTTCTGTTTCCTTCGTTTGCTTACTAGCTAGCTAGCGTGTCTAGTCCTCTCTATATACGTATGTATAGTACGTAGCGTCGACCAAGCACAGACATAACAGAGGACACTTCTCTTTATTAATTATAACTAGCTAACACAATATATGAAACACCTAAATTAACCCCCTAAAACCCCCAACCCCCCCCCCCCTTCAAAAAAAAACAAAAACCCCAGCCACAGAAGTGCTGACGCGTTGATGCCTATTGGTCCCGGTTGGTGCCACCAACCGGGACCAAAGGGTCTCCACGTGGGCAGTGCGCAGAGCCCAGTCAGGAGACCCTTTGGTCCCGGTTGGTGGCCTTTAGTCCCGGTTCTGGATTGAACCGGGACTAAAGGGTGGACGTATTAGTACCGACACTTTAGTCCCGGTTCCTGAACCGGGACTAAAGGCCCTTACGAACCGGGACTATAGGCCCTTTTTCTACCAGTGGGAACTTGGCCACATAAAATGACACAATGCGAAGGTTTCCCAATTTTTTGATTTTTTTTAATTTTTTATGCCCGTTTCAAAATGCGGTCAAAACGGCAGAAATGACCGTTCCTAGCTAGTGGTTGAATCTTGGATTTTTTTTGGTGTTTCTATGATTAAATAGATACTTATGTATCTAGAAATGATTTTTGTAAAAAATAAAGAGCAAACTATGAGGCAGCTGCAGTTCAAATTTGAACCGCTTCCAGCTGAATCGGCGGAATTTGTCTTTTTCACCAGAGGTGGATCAAAACTTTTGACACCCAACCATTTGGTCAATTGTCCATTAAACATGGCCTAGTATTTTAGAATGAACTGTTTTTTTTCATGCATGTTGCATGACTTATTTGTATGTTGAGTGAAAGATATTAACGGGGATCACCAATTGATAATAGGCGCTCAACCATGAAGTTGAGGCCGGCCTTTCTGATACGTCTAAGGACTAAAATATCATTGTGGATGCAAACAAAACTAACTCTAATTATTTGATGAGCAAGCTGCCTTGATGGATTCCTACTTGGAGGTTGGCTAGTTAGCTCGATAAATAGCACGCACCAAACACATGAACACGGCGCGACACACGAGTGTGTTCCTCTTGCACTATTGGGCACTTGGGAGGCTAGCCCACCACAAGATGCTCAAGGATTTTCTTATTCTTGAAACTTGCCTTTCCAATTTGTTAATATTTTGTTTTTAATTCATTGAGCGCGAGGAGTAATATAGGTATTTTTTTATTTTACTGAATAAAGTTCCACAACTATCCATTGATACATATTTAAAATACTAGCACTTGGTAATATCAAAGCAGTGATGCGCTACTTATCTACTCAATTTTGTTTATGAAATATTATCTACTCAATTGCCACTTACCTAATCAATTATGCAAACACGTATGTTTGTTCTTTGGTGTGACTCGTGAATCACTATAGTGGTTCACTTATTCCTCAATTAGTTTAAGACTTCTTAGCGGGGACGTCCTTCTGCGTCGTTACCTTGTTGAACGCATTGCTCGGATATGCTTCGACTTATTTTTCAAGGTGAAAACCTATATTCTAGCCTTGATGGTTGTATCTGGGTGGCGCACGGGTGTCGCTCCCTTCCTCAAGGCATTGTTGCTGTAGAACTTTGTCCTACGTGTGGTGTCATGCGATGGTTTGTGTGGAACTGTAGATATGATCATTGCTACTGTTTGCCAATCAAATCTGAACGATTTTTTTTCTCACCCACACATAGCTTTGATGTGTGTTCATAGTGTTTGTATTCTCTTGATGCTTCATTTTGAGCTACCAAAATCTACCCTTTGTCAAAAAAATGATTTAGCAAGTTTTATCGATTGCTTAATCGGATGAGGCCGGACCACAATAAGCACATCGAAAAATAAGCAATGAGGTTTTCTCAAATTTGATGGTACCTTCCGCAGTCCTGCGCGAAGTGGTTGCAACCTATTACAGTGGAATTTGGTTGTATGGAGCATGAATGTTTGAATTAATAATACGGGGACCGAAACTAAAAAATACATATTTTATTGCATTGGATTATTATCTAATTTTAAACAATCATTCTATATAAGTAGTATAAAAGAATAAAAAGTTTTTGGCATGCGCATAAAATGTTTGCATGTTGAGTGAAAGATGTTAGTGGGGATCACCAATTGTTAATAGGCGCTCATGACCACGGAGTTGTGGCCGGCCTTTCTAATCCGTCGGAGGACTCATTATTTGATGAGCTAGCTGGCTTGATGGATTCCTGCTTGGAGGTTGGCTAGCTCGTTGGATGGATAGCACGCACCTAATACATGAACACGACACGACCGATTTGAATATTTGATGGCTACAGAAGTGTGTCCCTCCTTTGGCCGCCGATCCGCGATGTGCGTGTCTGGATCTCTTTCTTGTGTGCTGCTGCAACGCGATCTGGTACACGGCCATCAACGACGGCAGCACCACCCATACTGTCCTCCATGATGTGAACACAGGTGGTACTGTGCGTGGTTGCTGGCACAGGCTGAATCAGATCCGAAAGCGTGTGTCATGGGCAGGATAGATCCAGCCGGATCTTAGCCTCTGGTGGTTTGCGGGTGGCCTGTGGCTAGGGATTGCAATGGGTATTTAGTACCTACGTACTCTGCGGGTAAAAATCCTATAAAGATAAGAGTATAGGACAAAAAGTTACGGGTATGTATATAGAGAAATCTCAAACCTATCGGATAGATAGGGTATGGTTATGAGATTGAGATGATATACCCCGTACCCGCATACCTTTCACTAGTAGAAAAAGGGGCTTTTGTCCCGGTTGGTAAGGCCCTTTAATACCGGTTTTCGAACCGGGACTAAAGGGTCGGTTCTACGTGGAGCTTCACCTTTAGTCCCAGTTGGTAACACCAACCGGGACTAAAGGAAATTTTATGATTTTTTTTATTTTTTTTTACTATTTTTTGATTTTCAAATTTCTGAATTATTTTAACCTCTAGTGTGCAATCACCACCCCTCACCACTGCTCAATTTATCCTCTAATCACCCTCATCATTCCAAATTATCTAACTTCCCGAACGATTTTTTTATTTTTTTTTATTTTCAAATTTCTGAATTATTTTAACCTCTAGTGTGTAATCACCACCCCTCATCACTGCTCAATTTATCCTCTAATCACCCCTCATCATTCCAAATTATCTAACTTCCCGAACGGTCACCCATCCTCCCACTCCCCCAGCCTGAGCACGCTTAACTTCCCGGTTCTATTATCTCTCGTTTCCAAGTCTGCACTTGTTGTTTTCCTGACAATAGTAAGATGTCAATCCTATAGTACCGGTTCGTGCCATGAACCGGTACTAATGCCTCAAAACCCATTAGTACCGGTTGGTGCCACCAACCGGGACTAATGTGCATCGCACCCTTTAGTCCCGATTCGTGGCACGAACCGGGACTAAAGGGGCCAGATGAACCGGGACTAATGCCTTAGCCGCACGAACCGGGATAAATGCTCACATTAGTCCCGGTTCTTGACTGAACCGGGACTAATGGGCTGACCCGGCCTGGACCAAAGCCCTGTTTTCCACTAGTGTTTGTACCCTTATAAAACCTAACAAGTACAGAAAAAAAATACTTCTATCCTTTGTCGTGAGTTTGTAACCTAAAATGTATGACTATGTATCATTGTTATGATGTGTTGTTGTTTACAAGGAAGTGTTCACGTTTATAAGATGTGTTGTGTTTACAATGTGTTGTTATTTATAAGTATGTATTGATGTTATTATGTGTTGTTGTTTATAAATTATGATTGTATGTTGTTCTTTATGATATGTGTCGGTTAAATTGATGTTATGCAAATATGGGTAATTTTACCCGCGGGTACCCATCTATCCTGTCGGGTGACGGGTATGGGAAAAATGTGTACCCAATAGCGGGTATGGGTACGTGTCGTGGGTAAGCTTAAATGGGACGGGTAAGGGTATGGGGTGGCTCCACCCATACCCAAACCCCGCGGGTGCCATCCCTACCTGTGGTGGTGCTCTGAAAGTGCCTGATGCGGTGGATGGCTGGATGCAGTCTTGTCCGTTTCAACAGTTAGTGATGGGCGTTTGGGTGGTGATCCGCGCTGTGTATTGGTCGCGTGCTGGTCAGGCCGATCTCAGCAGGTTTGATCCGATTGTGGTGCATGCTCGGTGGTAGCGCACATGATTTGGTCGTAGGGCTTCGCGTGGCAGGCTTACCTATGTCTCCCGCCCTCACGACGGTCCGTATCTTTACTAGATATATGTCTTGCTTCGGTGATGGTCGGAGTGTGCCCCACATCGGCGTCAGGTGCTAGCATGTGCGGCCATTGTCCGCATGGTCAGATTTGTCGTCTCAGCAAATGTCCGGTGTGGGGTGTTCACTTCAATTCGTGATTCCGGTGCTGATTGGGATATTGTAGCATGACTTCTTCACTAGCAATTTGGTGGCGGCAACACAGAGAACTTCGTCTATGGTGGTGAATGCCAGGCCTCGAGTTCCGGGGTGAAAACCCTAGGTTTGGCCTTCACTTGTTGTACCTGGCCAATGGCGGTTTATACTTCCTTGTTGAAGGCACTGTCTAAGAAATACTCGGTCCATCTTTTTCAGGTCAAAACCCATGATCTGTAGTTGATGTATTGCTGCAGTGGGTTGTTCACCTCGCCTTGACCCTTCTTTTATTTTTTTAAGAAATGGAGGAGGACCCCCGGCCTCTGCATCTGGATGATGCATGCAACCACTTTATTAATTATTCACACAAGACCTTACAACAGTAAGACTAAAGTCACCATCTAGGCAACATCTGTCGCTACTTCTATCCAGTTGATGAAGGGATGCTGATAGTCTGGGCCTAATACCAAACAGACCTCGCAGCCAAACCTAACATCTAAGACCTGAGGTCCCAACCAGGATGCCTGCCGGGTATGGCCACCAGTCCGGCGCACTCCTCAACCAGGACGCCTGTCGGGTATGAAGCCGCCACAGCCACCTACCACCAATCTATCTTCAGTGCTGTACTGCTGCATCTACCTTGCCCGGTCTAACTACCATCGACGCCACCACGACGCCAGACAGCGTCACCCTCGTGCGCGAGTCCATCATCGCACATTAGACGCCTAATCTCCAGAGCGCCAAGCCATCAAGATCTGTCACCATCAATGTGCATGATGAAGCACCGCTCCACCAAACACGTCGTCCACTGGTCCCTTGAGCCCACGTACACCTCCAAGAAAGACGCCCCCAAGTAGGAAACGACACAAACGCGCCACCGTCATCTGATCTATCGATCTAGGGTTTCCCCCGGTGGTAGCAGATCATAGTCTAGAACTTCTCCACAGCGATGCCTTCAAGAAGGGAACGACACCGTAGAGCGCCGCCATCGCCGGCTTTGGCATCTAGCCAAGAGCAGGTTTTCACCCAGATCTGTTCGAAGAACTCCATCCGCTTCTTGTGCGCGGACCGTCGCCTTCTCTGTCGAAGCCTAGACCAAGGGTCCAGCCGTCGCCGCCAGATCCATGTACCCAGCACCGGAGATGACGACTATCTCCCTGTACCGGAACTAGCACGAACCGAAACAGATCAAGTCGGAGACGATGATGCCCCTAGATCTCTAGCAGACCAGCGAGCCGCCGGCCCAACCGCATCCAGATCGCCGGCCACGCCGGGCCGCCGCTACCCCCCGCGTCGTCCGGGTCGGAGAGCCGCCAACCGCGCACAGGGGTCGCCGCCGCCTCCACACGCCGGAGCACAGCGGCAAGCCCAGCGCCCGCCACCACCGCCAAGCTCCGGGGCCGCCGCCCCGGCATCCGGTTGCCGCGAGAACCGGACGCCGCCCCCAGCCGCAGCTGCCAGCCACCAGCAGCGTTGAAGACAACCCCGACAGGCGAGGTAAGGCACAGGACCGCGCCCTGCTTCTAGGCCCGCACCTCCGGCGTACACACATCAGCAGCCGCCGCTCGAGATCCGTCGAGGCGCGCGAAAGAAGACAGCCCCGCCGCCGCTGACGCCGTGCAGGCTTTGCCCGCGGCGCCCTGGCGGCGGCGAGGTGAGGGAAGGGGCGGGAGGGAGCCGGCCACGGCGGCTTGCAGATCCGCCCGAGCCGCTCCTGGCAGAGCGACGCGGGGTTGCGTTGGCCCCTATGGGTCCTTTTTTCTTTCTTTCTTTTTAGTTGTGTGCATTCTAAACGTGCAGAGAGCGGGTTAGTACTTGTTATGTTTGTATCTGCTTGATGCCATATTAGTCAAATAATAAAGAACGCCCTCGTGCGTTATTTCTTTCTTCCCAATTGCGTTATTCATGCATGTCTATCCGAACGGCCGCAGCCGAATCCCAGGGAGCGGGACTAGTGTGGACTGTGGACAGCGCAGGACAGCTGTAGGAATATTGTTGATTGACGATGCATCACATGCATTCACCAATCGCACGACACTAAAAACTACTAACATGAAAACAGTGCCACGGCTGGTAAGTTTTGTCTTTAAATAGCAGCTCCCACCAGCTCAAGTTGCAACGCACAACACACAGTAGAGACACATACACCAGAGAGAGAGAGAGAGAGAGAGAGAGAGGTTTGGGTGACCATGGAGGGCGTGGTGATCAGACACCGGATAGTGTAGGGGAACGGCATATCGATGCATATGGCGGAAGCCGGTCGCCAAGGGGGTGGTGCTGCTCCTGCATGGCTTCCCGGAGCTGTGGTACTCGTGGCGCCATCAGATGGAGTACTTGGCGACTCGTGGTTACCGCTGCGTCGCGCCTGACCTCCGTGGCTATGGTGGCACCACTGCACCTCCCGATGTGGCCTCTTACACCGCCTTTCACATCGTTGGTGACCTTGTTGCGCTCCTCGACACTTTAGAGCTTGCAAAGGTACAATTAAGCTTACCTTGTAACCAAATAATATAGTCTGTTTCTGGATTATCCAGAGACGACACATGAGCACACACACACATACACAACACGCCCCCACCACACGCGGGCAGGTAATACACCTGCAAATCAGATGCTAACATTGATAAAGATCCTAAATAAATTATGGCATCTCATAGAATGAGATTTTTCAGCGTTGGAGAAAGAACATATTTTGTTTATTTGTTAGAATTTGAAAATGAATTCTCGCTTTTCCAAGTGAATTCATAATCCTTTTGTTCTCTCGTTGGGCAAAACCAAAATTTTCTAGATTTTTAGTTAATATCAATGGAGATATGTTGTGCAATATATTCCATAAGCCGTCTGCTGCATACATGAATGTTCTAACTGAAGTAATTTTGACCTCATAACATACACATCATGGTTGAAATGAAGGTGTTTTTGGTGGGGCACGACTGGGGCGCAATCATCGCGTGGTACATGTGCCTGTTCCGCCCGGAGCGTGTGACGGCACTCGTCAACACCAGCGTCGCCTTCATGCGCCACATCATGATCCGCACCGGCCCCGACTTCGTAAATCCCATAGAGTACTTCAAGCGCGCATACGGCCCCAACTACTACAAGTGCCGCTTCCAGGCAAGCCACTAGCATGCATTCGCAACATTCAACTGGTATCTGCATTATCAGATGCCCACGACAAACTATTGCTACAAAATCCTTACAAAACGTATATATGCATATGGTTCACGTACAGGAGCCAGGTGTCGCGGAGAAGCAGTTCGCGCCGGCGCATGCCAAGCGCCTCATGAGGCAGTTGTTGTGCCATTGCTTTAGCCACGGCGTGTTCTGTGATGAGGAGATGGATGACAACAAGTTCCCGACATCTCCGCTTCCACCTTGGCTCACCGAGGCCGACATTGACTACTTTGTCACCTCCTTCGAAAAGACTGGCTTCACTGGTGCCATCAACTACTACCGAAACTTTGACAAGAACTGCGAGCTGGCGGCGCCGTGGGCGGACGCCAAAGTGCAGGTGCCGACCAAGTACATCGTGGGGGACGATGACATCACATACAACTTTGAGGGGATCCAGGAGTACATCCACGCCGGTGGGTTTAAAGAGGATGTTCCGCTGCTAGATGAGGTGGTCGTCATCCCTGGCGCTGGCCACTTTATCCAGCAGAAACTTTTTCATCCGAGTTAGTATGCAAAAGTTATGCCCATTTTTACAAATTTCAGAGAAATTTTGCAAATAAAGTCAAAATTCACATTTGCAAATTTTCCCAACAACTAGACCACATATCACATGAGAAACTTATTTTCTTTTTTTTTTGACATTTCCATTATTTTCTTTATTTTTTTTAAACTGAAAAGGCGATCGGGGGGGGGGGGGGGGGGGGGTAGAGTTTGAAAATGGGACCTTTAGTACCGGTTCGTGGCACGAACCGGGACTAAAGGTCTCAACCCCACCCCATTAGTCCCGGTTCGTGCCTCAAACCGGGACTAAAGGTCTAATCTTTAGTCCCGGTTTCAGGCACGAACCGGGACTAAAGGTCATCGCACCCTTTAGTCCCGGTTCATGTCTTAAACCGGGACTAAAGGGCCCGAGTGAACCGGGACTAATGCCTTAGCCGCACGAACCGGGACCAATGCTCACATTAGTCCCGGTTCTAGACTGAACCGGGACTAATGGGCTGAGCCGGCCTGGACCATAGCCCTGTTTTCTACTAGTGGGTGGTCGTCATCCCTGGCGCTGGCCACTTTATCCAGCAGGAGAGGGCCCAGGAGGTCAGCAAGCATATCTATGACTTCATCATCAAGTTCTAATCTTGAACTCCAGATGGACACAAGTATCCATGTGCTTGCAGTTGTCGATGTTTGATCTTGCATGTGTCTTTTTCTTTGCGGGTGTGCTGTCTATTTATCTTCATGCTCCCATTCAAGGTGTGTACGTAGGTTGTTGTTTGTTGTATTTCTGCCCGTACATCCAGGTTATAACCTGTTGTAATAATAATAATAATAATAATAATAATAATAATAATAATAATAATAATGTGTTTGAATCCTGGCAACATTCATACCTTGTAGGCCCAAGGTAGAGGACTCTCCCTATGCCTTTTCTTGTAATACGTCATGATCTGAGATCGTTAGATCGCTCACAACGGCTCCGGAGTTATGGCTGTTGCAGCCTAGCGACCTGCGATTCTACCAGTACATATATATAACAACGATCTTGATGCAAGATTCACCGACCATTTTCTTGTAGTTCTCCCAAGCATAAGCCTTTGCCAGGGGGGTCATCGAGCAGAATGACCTAGGGCCTGTACCCGCGTCATACCTTACTTCCAACCTTACTACAGATTTTTCTTCCACACTCAACTCTAGTCTGACCCTAGCAAACAGTTCACAAAGAATTGGATCCCTATATCCTAACAGTGAAATCTAAGATGGGACAAGAAAGAAGCTTAAAGGCCAGGCAAAGAAGAGGATGGAGAAATCGTAGGTAAAAACGTTGGGTTACCAACTCGGGCGGGTTCTCAAACCAAGGTTCCTCCCTCCAAACTTGTTGTGCCAGATTAAATGTTCAACGTGTCGCCATGATTTAAGTGCACTGCACTGTGGTACTCCATCCTACATAAAAAGGGAATATAAAAAATATCAACTTGATGCATGGGACTAAGGTTGGTCTTGTCATAATAAAGTGAACTATTTTATTAGCTAAACTTTCCCAGACTGCATATGTCATATAGAACTGATCTAGAACCTCCAAATTGATTCATATAAACCTCACATTACAGATTAAGGTCAGTACCTTGTGGTTTCAGCAGATCTGACTGTTGGTGCGTTGAGGTCGTGGGTTCGAAGCCTGTGTCCTGATTTTTTTTGCGAGTTTAGAGAAAATTAAATCATATATGAGCCGACCCAGGTAAAAGCGTCTTCCGCGTCAGTTAACAAAATGAACGTTAACTGGCACTGAAGACGCCCAATAGGAAATACCAGGATTGAATCTATCACGATTAGGTCCCAACGTCATACCGGTTGAGCTAACTGAAATTTTTGTTAACCACATGGTAATAGCCTGTAACAAAGCGGTCAAATGAAAGTCGTCCCTCCCTATTAGGCACACGAGCTGTGAGTTCCTGGGGAACGGACATGTGATCACAGTGAGCTGCAGTCAGCAGTTTGTAAAGATAGCTCGTCCTTGGCAAGGTCATACAGCAGGTGCATGTTCTGCAACTAGAAGTTGCCAATGATGCTTATGCCGTTGGAATTGTCCAGCGGCACCAGCAACATGTCCGCTCCGCCATTGAAGTGTAGCACCATGGACGGCACTGTCTTTTCTTGCGCCACCGCCACACATAGGTCCATTCCAATGTCAGTGGGTGGTGACACGATTCAAAGAAAATTCATGATTTTTTTAAGAAATGTTCATAAAAATATAAAATGATTGTGAAATACAAAAAAGTTCATCGATTAAAAAAATGTTCATTGGTTCAAAAAATGTTTTCTTATTAGAAATATGCTCCCCAATTCTAAACAATGTTTATGAGATTAAAAAATACAATTTAAAAAAAATATTTTTTTACGAATTCCAGAAATGTACATGATTAAAACATAGAAATATGATTATAAAATCGAAATATGTTAATGATTTCCTAAAGTATGTTCATTATTTGGAAAGATGCTGAGAAAATGAAAGAAAAAAAATAAAGAAACATGAAAAATGAAAATAAAAAAATTTGAACACTAACATGAAGAATGAAAAGAAAAAGGAAAAAGATAAAAGAATGCAAATAAAAAATGAAAAGCGCAAAAAATACTAGAAAATTCTGGTCTGGAGAGGTTCAAAATGTGTTCGTTGTTGGAGGGGGCGGGGGGCAGTACGCCCATTTGTGTAAACGGTGCTCGGGCGCTCCACTAGATGAGCCGCAGCCCATCACCGTCCTAGTCGCTCTCTCTCATGAAATTATCTTGCTCGCTAAATTTTTTTACCTCACTCGGTGGGAGACACATTGGCAAACTTCTAGTCGAACCGTACCATTGAATAGTTTACAGTTAACCAATTTCACCATTGACTTTTGAAAAACATTATCTGAAAAATGCAAAACCAAAAGTAGTTCACAAAATTTGTAAAAAGTTCATAAATTTGAAAAATTCACGAACTTGAATTTTTTTACATGTTTAAGAAAAAGTTCATGAGTTCGAATAAAAGTTTGCACGTCCAAGCATTTGACCTTTTGTAGTAGTTTTTCAGAAAAAAAATCATGAAAATTTCAATAGAAAGTAAAAAGTACATACGAAAATTAAAAAAGTAAAAGAAACGAATAAAACAAGAAAGAAAAAACTGGTAGGAAAACCAAATGAAAACCGGACTAGGAGCTTCCCACAACTAGACTAGGAGCTTCCCAAAACTGGACTGCATTAGGAGCTCCCGACATCGCCTGCATGCTGAGAGCAGACGGGAAAAAAATAATTGGGCCGAGTCTAGTATAGAAGGGGTGTGGGCTGCTTCGTGGGAACACCTTTAAATGGCGCAGCAGGTGCTAAATAGGATTCAGGCGTGCTAGGTCACTGGTTAGTGACCTGCGCACCGAATAGGATTGGCCATATAGTACACATGGTCTGTCGAGAGCAACTAATAAGCGAGTACTCCTTCGGTAGCGCCCGCAAGGGTCACTTTGGGAGGGCTGGGAGCGTGCCAGTTGGCGCGCTCTTAGCCGCCGCCACGTATCTCGTTATGGACACTCCTTCCGGATATCCCTTTTTTATTTTTTTGTATGTGTTTTTTGCTTTTAGATGATTTTTTTTGATGTTTTTGGCTCTTCGGTATTCCAGAAGTTTTTCTTAGGTTCTGGACCCAAACAAATTTTAAAAAAAAGCAAAAAAATGCCTTTTCTTTTTTCCCACCAGAGCCATAGTCGTGTCTCTCGGAAAGTGAAAAAATGAGTTTTTTTTTCATTTTGTGAGAGGTGTGGATTTACTGCTCGTGAGGATATGGATTTGATTCCATGAGAGGCATAGTAATGCCTCTTTGGAAATGAAAAAAAATTCCCAGTTATGTTTTTTCATGAAAATTTTTTTATCGAAAACTAGCAACATGGGATCTAGTTTTGAAGATCTCGACATGAGGAATGCAACAATGAGACCGGTTCAAAATTTGGATGCACAATTTATGAGATAAAAATGTACGAGAAAATGGAAACTCCAAGATTGCAAGAAGTAGCGCGCATGCAGTGCGTCACTTGTCGTTAGAAGTGGGAGTGATCTTTGTAAAGAGTACTCCTCAATTATTGATTTCCTCATCTGTCTGGCCTTTTTTTGGAGAGCAACTAGTTAACGAGCGCTCCTTCGGGAGCCTCGCAACGATCAGCGCCACTTGGCGCGCTCTCAGCCATTCGCCACGTGTCGTGCTCTGGACGCTTCCTCCGGTTTTTTTATATTTTTCCGCACGCGTTTTCCCGGGTTTTTTCCATGTTTTGGTTTTCACCCAATCTTTTCTTAGATTTTCGATCAAAAAAATAATTTCAAAAAAAATAATTTTTTGCATGAAAAAAATCAGTTTTTTCGCAAAAGTCACGGTTTTTCTTCTACGAGAGGCATGGTTGTGCTTTAGCGAGAGTCACGGCCGTGCCTTTCGGAAACGGAAACAAAAACGCATTTTCTGTTATTTTTCTTTCGCAAGAGTCACGTTTTGCTTCCGCAAGAGGCACGGTTGTGCTTTCGCGAGAGTCACGGCTGTGCCTCTTGGAAAGGGAAAAACAAAACACGTTTTCTGTTTTTTTTTCTTTCGCGAGAGTGACGGTTTTGCTTCTGCGAGAGGCACGGTTGTGCTTTCGCAAGAGTCACGGCCGTTCCTCTCGGAAAGGGAAAAATACGCATTTCTGTTTTTTTCTTTCTCGAGAGTCACGGTTTTGCTTTCGCGAGAGGCACGGTTGTGCTTTCGCGAGAGTCACGGACGTGCCTCTCGGAAAGGAAAAAATACGCGTTTTCTGTTTTTTTCTTCCCGGGAGTCATGGTTTTGCTTTCACGAGAGGCACGGTTGTGATTTCGCGAGAGGCACGGACGTGCCTCTTTCGTAAAGGAAAAAAACCATGCTCCTGGTTCGGTTTTTTCGCCCGGTTTTTTTCGTCCGGTTTTTTTCGTGAAAAAATGTTCGTCAAAACCTATCAACATGGGATCTAGTTTTGAAGATCTCGACGCGAGGAATCCAATGGTGAAAATGGTTTGAGATTTGGATGTAACTTTTCGAGTAGATGATTTTTCATATAAAAAACTTTTTCATCCGAGTTAGTATGCAAAAGTTATGCCCATTTTTACAAATTTCAGAGAGATTTTGTAGTCTTTGCAAATTTTCACCACTAGACCAATATCACTAATTTCTTTTTTTTTTCATGCCACAGCTACGTCTGCTTCGGGCTGGACTACGCTACTCGGCCCTAGCCTACGGTGGAGCTGCTGGGCCTGCTCCACAGGTAGAAAAAAAATAATTCTGGGATCCTTTCAGGATTAGAAAAGGGGTGACCACCTAAGCATTAAATCTATCACCAACAGGCCCGAACATCGTACCAATTGAGCTAACTTCAATTTTTGTCCTTTCAAAAAAAAAAACTTCTCGTTAACACCAGGGTAATAGCTTTTAGCAAGCGGTCACAAGAAATTGGTCTATCCCTGTTAGACTGAACTGGGACTAATGGGCTGAGCCGGCCTGGACCATAGCCCTGTTTTCTACTAGTGGGTGGTCGTCATCCCTGGCGCTGGCCACTTTATCCTCAAGAGAGGGACCAGGAGGTCAGCAACCATATCTATGACTTCATCATCAAGTTCTAATCTTGAACTCCAGATGGACACAAGTATCCATGTGCTTGCAGTTGTCGATGTTTGATCTTGCATGTGTCTTTTTCTTTGCGGGTGTGCTGTCTGTTTATCTTCATGCTCCCATTCAAGGTGTGTACGTAGGTTGTTGTTTGTTGTATTTCTGCCCGTACATCCAGGTTATAACCTGTTGTAATAATAATAATAATAATAATAATACTAATAATAATACTAATACTAATGTGTTTGAATCCTGGCAACATTCATACCTTGTGGGGCCCAAGGTAGAGGACTCTCCCTATGCCTTTTCTTGTAATACGTCATGATCTGAGATCGTTAGATCGCTCACAACGGCTCCGGAGTTATGGCTGTTGCAGCCTAGCGACCTGCGATTCTACCATTACATATATATAACAACGATCTTGATGCAAGATTCACCGACGATTTTCTTGTAGTTCTCCCAAGCATAAGCCTTTGCCAGGGGGGTCATCGAGCAGAATGACCTAGGGCCTGTACCCGCGTCATACCTTACTTCCAACCTTACTACAGATTTTTCTTCCACACTCAACTCTAGTCTGACCCTAGCAAACAGTTCACAAAGAATTGGATCCCTATATCCTAACGGTGAAATCTAAGATGGGACAAGAAAGAAGCTAAAGGCCAGGCAAAGAAGAGGAGGGAGAAATCGTAGGTAAAAACGTTGGGTGACCAACTCGGGCGGGTTCTCACACCAAGGTTCCTCCCTCTAAACTTGTTGTGCCAGATTAAATGTTAAACGTGTCGCCATGATTTAAGTGCACTGCACTGTGGTACGCCATCCTACATAAAAAGGGAATATAAAAAATATCAACTTGATACATGGGACTAAGGTTGGTCTTGTCATAATAAAGTGAACTATTTTATTAGCTAAACTTTCCCAGACTGCATATGTCATATAGAACTGATCTAGAACCTCCAAATTGATTCATATAAACCTCACATTACAGATTAAGGTCAGTACCTTGTGGTTTCAGCAGATCTGACTGTTGGTGTGTTGAGGTCGCGGGTTCGAAGCCTGTGTCCTGAATTTTTTTTGCGAGTTTAGAGAAAATTAAATCATATATGAGCCGGCCCAGGTAAAAGCGTCTTCCGCGTCAGTTAACAAAATGAACGTTAACTGGCACTGAAGACACCCAATAGGAAATACCAGGATTGAATCTATCACGATTAGGTCCCAACGTCATACCGGTTGAGCTAACTTAAATTTTTCTTAACCACATGGTAATAGCCTGTAACAAAGCGGTCAAATGAAAGTCGTCCCTCCCTATTAGGCACACGAGCTGTGAGTTCCTGGGGAACGGACATGTGATCACAGTGAGCTGCAGTCAGCAGTTTGTAAAGATAGCTCGTCCTTGGCAAGGTCGTACAGCAGGTGCATGTTCTGCAACTGGAAGTTGCCAATGATGCTTATGCCGTTGGAATTGTCCAGCGGCACCCAGTAGTTCTCCGACAGCAGCAACATGTCCGTTCCGCCACTGAAGTGTAGCACCATGGACGACACTGTCTTTTCTTGCGCCACCGCCACACATAGGTTCAAAATGAAAAGCGCAAAAAATACTAGAAAATTCTTGTCTGGAGAGGTTCAAAATGTGTTCGTTGTTGGAGGCGGCGGGGGGCAGTACGCCCATTTGTGTAAACGGTGCTCGGGCGCTCCACTAGATGAGCCGCAGTCCATCACCGTCCTAGTCGCTCTCTCTCATGAAATTATCTCGCTCGCTAAATTTTTTTTACCTCACTCGGTGGGAGACACATTGGCAAACTTCTAGTCGAACCTTACCATTGAATAGTTTACTGTTAACCAATTTCACCATTGACTTTTGGAAAACATTATCTGAAAAATGCAAAACCAAAAGTAGTTCACAAAAGTTGTAAAAAGTTCGTAAATTTGAAAAATTCACGAACTTGAATTTTTTTACATGTTTAAGAAAAAGTTCATGAGTTCGAATAAAAGTTTGCACGTCCAAGGATTTGACCTTTTGTAGTAGTTTTTCAGAAAAAAAATCATGAAAATTTCAATAGAAAGTAAAAAGTACATACGAAAAATAAAAAAGTAAAAGAATCAAATAGAACAAGAAAGAAAAAACTGGTAGGAAAACCAAATGAAAACCGGACTAGGAGTTTCCCACAACTAGACTAGGAGCTTCCCAAAACTGGACTGCATTAGGAGCTCCCGACATCGCCTGCATGCTGAGAGCAGACGGGAAAAAAATAATTGGGCCGAGTCTAGTATAGAAGGGGTGTGGGCTGCTTCGTGGGAACACCTTTAAATGGCGCAACAGGTGCTAAATAGGATTCAGGCGTGCTAGGTCGCTGGTTAGTGACCTGCGCACCGAATAGGATTGGCCATACAGTACACATGGTCTGTCGAGAGCAACTAATAAGCGAGAACTCCTTCGGTAGCGCCCGCAAGGGTCACTTTGGGAGGGCTGGGAGCGTGCCAGTTGGCGCGCTCTTAGCCGCCGCCACGTATCTCGTTATGGACACTCCTTCCGGATATCCCTTTTTATTTTTTTGTATGTGTTTTTTGCTTTTAGATGATTTTTTTCGATGTTTTTGGCTCTTCGGTATTCCAGAAGTTTTTCTTAGGTTCTGGACCCAAACAAATTTCAAAAAAAAAAACGCAAAAAATGCCTTTTCTTTTTTCCCACCAGAGCCATAGTCATGTCTCTCGGAAAGTGAAAAAATGAGTTTTTTTCCTTTTGTGAGAGGTGTGGATTTACTGCTCGTGAGGATATGGATTTGATTCCGTGAGAGGCACAGTAATGCCTCTTTGGAAATGAAAAAAAACTCCCAGCTATGTTTTTTCATGAAATTTTTTTATCGAAAACTAGCAACATGGGATCTAGTTTTGAATATCTCGACATAAGGAATGCAACAATGAGACCGGTTCAAAATTTGGATGCACAATTTATGAGATAAAAATGTACGAGAAAAGGGAGACTCCAAGATTGCAAGAAGTAGCGCGCATGCAGTGCGTCACTTGTCGTTAGAAGTGGGAGTGATCTTTGTAAAGAGTACTCCTTAATTATTGATTTCCTCATCTGTCTGGCCTTTTTTTGGAGAGCAACTAGTTAACGAGCGCTTCTTCGGGAGCCTCGCAACGATCAGCGCCACTTGGCGCGCTCTCAGCCATTCGCCACGTGTCGTGCTCTGGACGCTTCCTCCGGTTTTTTTATATTTCCTGCACGCGTCTTCCCTGGTTTTTTCCACGTTTTGGTTTTCACCCAATCTTTCTTAGATTTTCGATCAAAAAAATAATTTCAAAAAATAATAATTTTTTGCATGAAAAAAATCAGTTTTTTTTCGCAAAAGTCACGGTTTTTCTTCTGCGAGAGGCATGGTTGTACTTTAGCGAGAGTCACGGCCGTGCCTTTCGGAAACGGAAACAAAAACGCATTTTCTATTTTTTTTCTTTTGCAAGAGTCACGTTTTGCTTCCGCGAGAGGCACGGTTGTGCTTCCGCGAGAGTCACGGCCGTGCCTCTTGGAAAGGCAAAAACAAAACGCGTTTTCTGTTTTTTCTCTTTCGCGATAGTGACGGTTTTGCTTCTGCGAGAGGCACGGTTGTGCTTTCGCAAGAGTCACGGCCGTTCCTCTCGGAAAGGGAAAAATACGCATTTCTATTTTTTTTTCCCGAGAGTCACAGTTTTGCTTTCGCAAGAGGCACGGTTGTGCTTTCGCGAGAGTCACGGACGTGCCTCTCGGAAAGGAAAAAATACGCGTTTTCTGTTTTTTTTTCTTCCCGGGAGTCATGGTTTTGCTTTCACGAGAGGCACGGTTGTGATTTCGCGAGAGGCACGGACGTGCCTCTTTCATACAGGAAAAAAACCGTGCTCCTGGTTCGGTTTTTTCGCCCGGTTTTTTTCGTCCGGTTTTTTTCGTGAAAAAAAGTTCGTCAAAACCTATCAACATGGGATCTAGTTTTGAAGATCTCGACGCGAGGAATCCAATGGTGAAAATGGTTTGAGATTTGGACGCACAGTTTAAGAGAAAACGTTTTGAATAAACGGATCTACGAAAAAAGGGAAAACTCCCAGGTTGCGACAAGTGACCCGCTGCATGTGCGCCACTTGTCGTGACCTGGAAAAGTGGAGTGTTCTTTGCAACGAGTACTCCTTAATTACTAATTTCTTTTTTTTTTCATGCCACAGCTACGTCTGCTTCGGGCTGGACTACGCTACTCGGCCCTAGCCTACGGTGGAGCTGCTGGGCCTGCTCCACAGGTAGAAAAAAAATAATTCTGGGATCCTTTCAGGATTAGAAAAGGGGTGACCACCTAAGCATTAAATCTATCACCAACAGGCCCGAACATCGTACCAATTGAGCTAACTTCAATTTTTGTCCTTTCAAAAAAAAAAACTTCTCGTTAACACCAGGGTAATAGCTTTTAGCAAGCGGTCACAAGAAATTGGTCTATCCCTGTTAGCCCTAACCTTCGCCGCCTCCCTCCCTCCGCTCTACGGCCCAGTTGGGTTTTTCTTTTTTCTTTTAGTTCTTCTAGTGGGAGTTCCTGCGGAACAGTACGTACTCACTAGAGTTGATCGAGCACCTCAAAAAAAAAACTAGAGTTAGATCGTTGACCCGAGCCATTGGTTACACTTTTGTTTTACTTTGAGAATCATGGTTTTAAATACTACTAGCAAAAGGCCCGTGCGTTGCAACGGGAGAAAAAATTTATAGCAACAAAGGCCATGCCAATATTTTGCTACATCACAGATAACATTTGTTTTCAAAATTGGGAATTTTTTTTGAATATGCAAACATTGTAAAAACAATTATGAATTTTTTTAAATCCACAAACATTTTATGATTTATTGAATATTTTATTTATAAATTCTCTTTTTTAATTCATGAAATTTTTTGAAGTACTAAATTATTTAAAGGAGAAAACAATGAACACGGAAAAGAAAAAAGAAAGATAAAAACAAAATTTTAAAACAGGCCGCCCGCACGGAAGCACTAATGACTTTATGTGACGTACCACCAGAAGCACTAATGACTTTATTATTAGATTGGAGATATAGTATATATATCGATATAGATATAGATATAGATGTCTCCTAAAAGAAACACGATCTTAAGGTTTAGCATCCATTAACAGTAAACAATTTGCCAGAAAAACAACAACCAGTTCTCAAAGAGGAAAGGAATGATCAAGAAGATTCTCCGATGCAAGTGCTACAACAGATTATCAGGCTGTTGATCCAAGTGCTACAACAGATTATTAGGCTGATTCCCTACAACACAGTCCTTTTAACACCGGGGAACGGACGTGTGATCACAGTGAACTGCAGTCGGCTCTTTGGAAAGATAGCTCGTCCTTGGCAAGGTCGTAGAGCAGGTGCATATTCTGCAACTGGAATTTGCCGATGACGCTCATGCCATTGGATATATGCATCACCATGCATGACGTGGAATTGTCCAGTCGCACCCAGTAGTTCTCCGGCGGCAGCACCATGTCCGCTCCGCCACTGAAGTGGAACACCAAGGAGGGCACTGTCTTTTCGTGTGCCACCACCATACACAGGTCCATTCCACTGTTTGCGGGTGGCGACACGAGGCTCCCGTTCAGCTGCCTCCGGAGCTCCTCGCGCAGGGGCCCATACGCCCCGTCAGCCAGAGCTGTAGTGGGGGTACCGGAGTCGATGATGACACCGCCGCCGGTGCCGTTTGGTTTTAGAGCAAACACGGTCGGTGGGATGGACAGCCTTGTGTGTCCCACGCTTATCCCGACGAGGGGGACGTAGTAGAATGGATACTTCTTAGGGACTTGCACGAAACGCATGGACATCACAGGGCTGCTGCTGCTAAGGCTCGCGGAGGCGCCGACGAAAAGATGGCTGCTGGCACTGGCGGAGGTGTTGCTGCGCAGATAGGGGGTGTGACAGTAAGAGAACTTTTTGGCGCCCACCTGAGAGATGAGCGACAGGGGGCCGCGGACATGCCCTATGAGACAGGACGCCCCGTGGAGGGACCCCGGAGTGATCATCAGCAAGTCGAGGCAGCCGAACGTGAGCCTCGCGGTGCCGTTTTGGAAGGCGAAGACCTCAGTGCCAATGGACCCTCTGGCGACGCCGGCGCCGTAGAAGGCCCCAAAAGCGCAGCTGCCGCCCCTGGCGGACGAGTGCTCCTGGTTGGCCAAGCACAAGGTGTCATGGCATGGCACGGGATGGAAACTGTCCGAGTTGGACGCATTATAGTATGGCAGGCCCTGCTTGATGCACGATCCTTTGAGGCTGCGTCCAGATGAGGTCACTGCATGTGTCCACGATGGCCTCCACGCGCTGCGGTGGGTTGCCGATCAGGTACTCAGCGATGTACTGGCACGCTCACGTCAGCAAAGGACGCCAGACGCTGCCGGCTGTTGGCCATGGCGCGCTGCACGCGCTCCGCTGTGGTGTAGCTCCCCTTGCCATCAACATGGGTGAGCTCCATGTGGAACCCTGCGCTACTACAAAGTAACTAGGGTAGCAGCAATGGAGCACAACACAACAACGATCAGCACCAGGCTTAATTTCATTGTTTCACTCGTTGGTTTGGTGCTGCCTCCTCACCATGTTATAGCTTAATTTGCAACTCGTGGCCTCCATACATACATATGCATCTCTACTATTAAAGGTGAATGAGTATGTAGTTGTTCGCACACAACCACTAATGCAAAGAAATAGAAACAGAGGACGAATCAATTTAAAAATCAAGATATTAATGCAATCAATTACACAAAAAGTTAATTAAATGTGCAAGTAAATAGATCTAATTAAATAGGGATTTTTTGTGCTGAATCAACTGAAAAATCAATTCATTAATATGAAGGCTAATAATGAGGTCTATAGATAATTAGGCTGGTTGTAATGGGTAGTATCATATAATAGTATCATGCATATAATATTAGTGTATAATACTACCTCCCTAACGCACAGTATCATAGAATAGTATCATATAGTACTTTATTTATTATTATGCATGACACATACTACCATAGCATTTATTATGATATGGTATCATGATAGCATGATACTCAATCCTCTCTTTTTTCATTTAATTCCATGACACCTCATCAAAATTGCCTAGTTGGCATGCATGATACTAACTATGATACTTCTATTACGACCAGCCTTAGAAGTGTACCTATTTTCCAGTTAATAAGACAATTAATGAGTTAGGCAGAAAATTAATCATACTGAATCAACCATATAGCCATTAGTCTGGAAACAATTTTAAAAACTAGCTCCGAATCCATTTGAAAATCACATCATTAATACAATAAATCAGCTAGACGGTTAATTACATGAACAATTCATTAGGTCCATTTAAAAGTGGATTTTTTCATGTCGAATCTCTATTATTCAATACGAATATGTGTATAGTCCTTCGCCGACAACCATTAATGCAAAAATTAGAAACAGAGTAATGCATTTAAATAGGATTTTTTTTCATCGAATCAATCTCAAAATTAAGTTATTAATGCAACTTATTAATTAGTTAGTCAATTAATTAGCCTTACAGATAATTAGAGTTTCTCCCTCCATTCTTATATAAGGTCTATGTGTTTTTCTAGGCTTTGGCCATGTGTTAGAACAATACAATAATATATGACATGCATGTTACACCATTGCTACTTGTGAGCTGTGTTGGGATTGCCTCTGATTTCCTCGAAGGGAGAAGATGATGCAGTACAGTAGAGATAAGTATTTCCCTCAGTTATGAAACCAAAGTTATCAATCCAATAGGAGAACCAAGCAACAATATGTAAACAACACCTGCACACAACAACAAATACTTGCAACCCAACGCGTAGAGGGGTTGTCAATCCCTCAACAATTACGAGCAAGGTATTTGATAGATAGATCTAACAAAAATAATAAATAAAATAAATTTTAGCAATGTATATTTAGGATTTTTATATGATAAAAGATAGACCCAGGGGCCATAGATTTCACTAGAGGCTTCTCTCGAGAAAATAGCATAGAATGGATAAACAAATTACGGTTGGGAAATTGATAGAAAAGCAAATAATTATGACGATATCCAAGGCAATGATCATACATAGGCATCACGTCCAGGATTAGTAGACCAAAATGATTCTGCATCTACTACTATTACTCCACACATCGACCGCTATCCACCATGCATCTAGTGTATCAAGTTCATGAAAAAATGGAGTAATGCATTAAGAAGACATGATGTAGACAAGATAAACTCATGTATGAATAAACCCCATCTTTTTTACCCTTAATAGCAACGATACATACATATCATGTCCCCTTCTATCACTGGGATTGAGCACCGCAAGATGGAACCCATTACAAAGCACATCTTCCCTTGACAAGATAAATCAATGTAGTTGGCCAAACCAAACCAATAAATCTGAGAAGAAATATGAAGCTATATTAATCATGCATAAAAGAGTTCAGAGAAACCCAAACAATATTCACGGATAGATCTGACTATAAACTCACAATTCATCGGATCCCAGCAAACACACCACCAAAAGTTATTACATCAAATAGATTTCCAAGAACAACGAGGAGAACATTGTATTGAGAATAAAAAAGAGAGAAGAGAAGTCATCTAGATACTAACGATGGGCCTATAGGTATGTGGTAAACTACTTACGCATCATCGGAGGGGCAGCAAGGATGATGAAGAACCCCTCCAGGTTTTCCCCCTCCGGTGGAGTACCGGAGAAGGCCTCTAGATGGGATTTCTCGAGAGCAGAGGCTTGCAGTGGCGGAAAAAGTATTTCATGGCCTCCCTGGTAGGTTTCCTGATTTTAGAGTATTTATAGAGGCGGAGTTAGGTCAAACGGAGGCTCGTGTGCCCCACTACCCACAAGGGCACGCCAGGGGCCTGTGGCGCGCCTTGGTGCCTAGTGGGCCACTCCTCCATCTTCTCGTGTCCTCCTGAAGCTTACAGTGTCTCTTATTGCCATAAAAAAAAATCTCCAAATGGTATAAAGTTGATTGTAAGTTAGTAGGTTAGTACCACAAAATGATATAAAGTTGATTGTAAATGTATATAAAACATCCAAGATTGATACGATAATAGCATGAAACAATCAAAAATTATAAAAATGAAGGAGTATCTAATGATATAATTTTCGTATCATACATCTCATAAACTTTATTTCTTATCAATAGTCAAAGCCAACCTCGAAAAATTTATTAGGCCCTATATATACGGATGAGGGAGTAGGGATTTTCTTCGCGCGGAATCAGTTTAAAAGTGCTCGTGGGTGAGGAAGGCCACCAGACTTTTGCTGACATTGGCGAGTACTAGTAGGCTCTTAGCGCATGGCAGACCAATGCTTGATACCATGGACAATGACCAACAAGCCCTCGCGACATGGGCGACCAAGCGTTCGCCCAGATGGATGGCAGTCATGGTCCGCAGGACGTACACACACTCGATGGTCGCTCACTAGAGGACGAGCGGGTATTGATGTTCGAAGACAATGATGACGATCGAGTACAATCGGTCGCATGACACCATTTTTCAAATATTGTTCTATCATGTAGCAACGCACGAGTATGTAGTTAGTCTGGATAATATGTAGAAACAAACCAGCTGATGAAGGATCGATTATGATACATTCATAATTTAATACACTAGCTAGTATAATCAAGTCTTCGGTGCCGGCCTGAACCTTGAATGGGATTGGGCGGACTTCCTTATTGTCACATCCCAAATTTTTTCCAAATCAGGTATGTTAAAAGAATTCATAGGGAATAAAAAATTTGCTAGGAAATATCTATGATTGCTTGTGTTTGACTTTGTTTTGCTCGATTGTTGCCTAGAAAGGATAAAATCCCACTGTCACAAGTTGAAATCCTAGCAAGTCTTGGTAGAAACCAAACCATTTATAATATTATTAGGCACAACGCTAACCTTAATAAGTCCCAAGAATAACCAAGCCAATTTATGTTTCCCTAAAATGACTTGAGTTGGATTCATTGTGAAAACAATTCAAAAATGAAAGGGAAAATATTTGAAATGGCTTTGCAATTATTTTAGCAGGAAGATGAATTCCACAAATCCAAACAATGACCTTGACCCTCTGGATTTTTTTCTAAAATGAATTTGAAACACATTTGAGGTTGAAACCAAATTCAAATTCAAATGGGCAATATAAGTGCAGGAATTATATGTCCAAATTGCCAAAACAAAATTTTAAAGAAAACCCCCGAACTTAAAACACTCACAACTAATTATTTACATATCCAAATTGAGTGATTCACTTTGCAAAACGAACCTCATGAAATGTACTGTCACCCTGTACAGAAACATTTTACTTTTGAATAATTTAAATTTTAAATTCAAACAGAATGAATTCAAATTTAAATAGGGCATAACATGCAAATTAAAATCAAAATAAATTGACTCTTTTTTGAAAATTGAGCCTAGAGAAATATAGTTTCAACTCAGAATACTTTAGTTCATATGTGCGTAAGACAATTATGATATTTGACAGTAATATGGACTTCGGTTATTAGTCGACTTTAGGAAATTCAAATGATATTTGAATTTAATTCAAACACAATTTGATTATAACTTTGAAACCATAGGTTTAATTTAAATAAAACTAATGCAAAATGTTTAATTAATTAAACTAGACCTTGTAAATACCTTGGAGTTAATACTTGACTTTGGGGAAAGATGAGCACAAATTAAATTCAAATAAAGTTGAAAACCAAATGAAATGTATTTTTCAAAGTTTAATTGTTTTTTAAATATACAATATGTGCGGAAGGTGAGGTTCTTCGAGGGTTTAAAATTTGAAGTTGGAATCTTAATCAACTGTAGGAGGTATGACCAAAGTCATCACTGAATAGTGACAAATTGTACGACATTGTTGTTTATGCATATTTTTTCCTTCTCTAGCTCCCAAATGAACATGGTTTCATACTTTGAACAGAACATGTTTATACTTCATAGTACAAGACCTTTCTAACATACCGCATTTTTTTAGAGTTATTCTGCAAGTATCAAGCATGGTTTCCACGGAGTTTTCATGACATGATTTCCACGAAACAATTTTCGTTCCCAGATGGAATAGTAGTAGTACTAGCATAATCGTTCCCTTCTCACAATCAGACACCTCAATTAGCATACACAAATTCATACAAATTCATGCAACTACATAATGATGCATTACACACATCGTCCGGCTACTACGTCAGACATGTCATCGGACTACCAAAATTTGTCATTTTTACCTACATGCTACCTATTTACAAGAACATCCACGACTGCCCTTACCCTTCCCAGTGCCCTTGACGTCCTTCTTCCCGAAGTAGCGGTCAAAAACGCAGTATGGATCAAGCCGGATCTGCTCATCGTCGGAGTTGTCCGACCCGTCGCTATCCTCCTTCTCCTACTTGGGGGGCACACTGGCCATTTCAAGGAATGCCCCACTCTGCTCTTGGGCGAGAGAGCGCTTGTTCCTCCGTTGCCGCTTCTTAAAATGCAGGCGCGGATGAATTTCTCCTCTGCGGCAGCGTGCGCTGCCGCATCATTCGCCTCCGTTGTCGCCATGTCAGCAGCGAGTCAGGCCTCAGCGGCCCTCAACCTCTCCTTCCCAAGGTGGCACACCGGTCCTAGTAGGACCCATACTCCGGCGGACCGGTGATGGCGAAAAGTAGATTGGAAGGCTCCCAGGAGGACCACGATGATCTGCCCTAGAGGATCCGAACATTCGGTGCGTCGATGCAATGGACTCGCGGCGGACAGATCGTACCCTCGGTCGGGCATTGTCCTACTGGGAGCGGCGGAGTGCAATGTGGATAGCCGTTGCCTCCTCCGACCTGCACGAGACGACACCTCAGCCGACGGATCCATGCTGGTCGGAGTCAGATCCACTGCCTGCCATGCCGGAGAAGGCCGGAGATCGCCGGATGGGAGTTTTGGTGGTGGAGTAGAGTGGAGTGAAGTGGCTAGGATTTGGTCCGAGGAGCAGATGGGGATGAATATATGTGGCGTCGGGTGGGCTAGCATGGGCTGGAACTGACGTGATGGACGCACCCGTGCGTGTGCCCGGGCCTCCCCATATCCGCTCCATACGTGAGCTGGATATGAGGGATGTCAGTCAACCCGGGCGTTTGAGGCCGGTTTGAGGTGCCCGTCTGATCAGATTTTTTTTGACCTGTCATTGACTGGGCCGTTTGTCCGGGCGTTTGAGGCGAGTTTGAAGTGCCCCGCTGTAGATGTTCTGTGACCCAAACATTCCCATAAATATAAATCGATTGACTTCTAAATGCCAAATCACACCCATTCGAACTTCGAAGCATCAATATCAATGGAAGTTCCACATATGCATGAGTTGAAATAAATTTATTCCAGTGACAGTAAACGTGGGTGATCAGAGTTTGCTGCAGTCCGCTGTTTGGAAAGAGAGCTCATCCTTGGCAAGGTCGTAGAGCAGGTGGATGTTCTGCAATTGGAAGTTGCCGATGACGCTCATGTCGTCGGATCTCTCCATGACCATGCATGACGTGGAACTGTCTAGGGGTACCCAGTAGTTCTCCGGCGGCAGCACCATGTCGGCTCCGCCACTGAAGTGGAGCACCATGGACGGCACTTTCTTTTCCTGCGTCACCGCCACACACAGGTCCATCTCACTGTCAGCGGGTGACGGCACGAGGCTCCCGTTCAGCTGCCTCCGAAGCTCCTCGCGCAGGGGCCCATACGCCCCGTGGGCCAGACCCGTAGTGGGGGTGCCGGAGTCGACGATGACACCGCCGCCGCTGCCGTTTGGTTTCAGAGCGAACACCGCAGGTGGGATGGGCAGCCTTGTCTGTCCCACACTTATCCCGACAAGTGGAACGTAGTAGAATGTGCCCTCTTTAGGGCCTTGCACGAAAGACATGGACATCACAGGGCTGTCGCCGCTAAGGCTCGCAGAGGCGCCAACAAAAAGGTGGCTGCTGGCACCGGCAGTGGCGTTACTGCGGAGGTAGGGGTGTGGCAGTAAGAGAACTTGCTGGCGCCTGCTTGAGAGACGAGCGACAGGGGGCCGCGGCCAAGCCCTATGAGGCCGGACGCCTCGTCGAGGGACCCCGGAGAGATGAACAGCGAGTCCACGCAGCCGAACGTGAGCCTTGCCGAGCCGTTTTGAAAGGCGAAGACCTCGGTGTCGATGGTCCCTCTGGCGTCGCCGGCACCGTAGAAGGCCCCAAAATTGCAGCTGCCGTCCCGGCGGCACGAGTGCTCCTGGTTGGCCAGGCACAATGTGTCGTTGCATGACACGGGATGGAAGGTGTCCGACTTGGATGCGTTATAGAGGGGCAGGCCCTGCTTGACGCATTGCTTGCAGGTGGAGCACTGCGTCCAGATGAGGTCGCTGCCGGTGTCGATGAGTGCCTCGGCGCGCTGAGGTGGGGTGCCGATCAGGTACTCCGCGATGTACTGGCTGGTGTTCCAGTGGACTGGCGCGGTCACGTCGACAAAGGACGCCAGGCGCTGACGGCTGGTGGTTATGGCGCGCTGCACGCGCTGCGCGGTGGTGTAGCTGCCCTTGCTATCAACATGGGTGAGCTCCATGTGGAACCCTGCGCTACTACAAGTAACTAGGGTAGCAGCACTGGAGCATAACACAAGAACGATCAGCACCAGGCTTATTTCCATTGTTGTTTCCCTTGTTGGTTTGGTGCTATAGCTCCTCACAATGTTATAGCTTAATTTGTAAGTTGTAGCCTCCATATATATGCATGAGGATAACATGTGGAAACAAACAAACTGACGGAGGATCGAGGATGATACATCCATAATTTAATACATGGGTGGGATTGGGCGGACTTCCTTGCAGCTAGCTAGCAGCTGGGGTTGCATCTCTAATCTCTCCAAGTGTCGACCTTTACAAGAAGCTCGGATTTTGTCGCCAGATCCTAGTGTGTGTTTTGTCAAGGGCTGCTAGTCGATTATTCGAGGCCATAAACCTCCTGATATTTATGACTTACTATTATAGAAGTAGCAAAGTGGCCCGCTCGATGCGTGGGTTAGGATTTTTCAAATGTAATTACATAGTCAATATCTTAGCATTTTATTTCAAGAACATATTACTCGATTTGTCTAAAGAAGAATTGGGACCCAATTTTGTGTCACTTACAAAATGATCTTTTAACAATATAATTTCATATTGCGTAAATCATACATAAAAATAGAAAATTTGCTTCACAAACTGAATATAATTGAGTTGAACTGAAAAGTTCAATTTATTTTCTACACAACAATACAATGGACAACAATAAAATTTCAAACATTCTCTCATATCCCATAATGTTGAGGATATTAGAACTTTATACTAATCAAACTTTGCGCTGGTGGTGTTTTTGTATCTTGTAAGAAGTGACATCTCTTCTGTCGTAAGTATTAAAAAAATTATATTCATTGCAAGATTGAAATTAATCAAGAACCTCTAAAAATAGCCAAGAGACATATAGAAGATGTAAATCGTTTTCTAAGCACATCTCTTCTGTTGAGAGGTATTTATGTATTTTCCAGTTATATTTTTTCTTTAGTGATGAACTTAATTAAGTGCTTGGAACGAAACTATTGGAACAATCCGGGGTAGTAATAACATTCTTATCTTCTGAATACCATGGCATATTTTTCGCAACTAAAATGTACAATCGTAGTTGTCATTATTTGTTATTTACAACTGTTTTACCAAAAGAAAATTTATCCTTCAGTCTCATCATATACACAAAGCCTGCTTTTCTATCTTGCTCATGCTGTTTTTGCATATTATGGTCGAACAAATTGAGCCACTGTAATTATGCATGAAAAAGTGATCCAAGCACATGTGGGTTTAGAGTTAATGTACAGTCTAGACACCTAGATAATAATCATCGCAAACATTAATCTATTTTCATATGTACGTATTATATTATCAAGGTCTCCCTAGAGATTTCATCTATAAAAAAATTATATTGATTGAAGATTATGGAAACATCACCTTGCCTCACTCATGTCATACCCTTGTTATTTTGGATTTCCGCACATTTTTTTATGACCTGTATCTTTAAAAAACCGAAATGACATCTTTTGCATAATGAACATCATAATTAACGTGCTCTTTTGTTTCTTGTATTTTATTATTGTCGAGCAACATTGTTTTTATTCCTTGATACAACTTACACATATAATATTTGAATCGACCCACGTATCCTTCTTGCCTGGTGTATGCATGTCTTGTACCAGGTTTTGTGCATCCATTTTTCTTTCTTTCCAAATTCACTATAGGTAGCAGCCGTGAAGTCGGTAGTGGATGCTAATGGGAGCAGTTAAAAATGAAACACCTACAACGTAGGTGTGCCTTTATCTCGATCTAAACTGTCCATGCATCAATCGGTCTTGCATTGTACTTCCTTCGTCTCAAAATAAATGTCTCAACTTTGTACTCTTTTTTCTTAAAGAGTGGGTAATTTTTTTAACTTTTGTCTTATCTAATGGCTATAAAAACTTTGTCTATTGGATTAACAGTTCGATGTTTCTAATTTATGTGGTAATTTTTAGTTAATTCTCTTTTTTCTGGTTAATAACCCGTCAACTATTTTTAATATATAATAGATAGATTTGCCATGGCCTGACTGGCTAGAGTCTGGACTCATACTGATCCACCTGGCCATCCCTTCCCAGGTAAATCTGTCCAATTTGTTATAAGCTCGCAATGTACTCTTTTTCTATTCTTTTTTTAAAATATGCACGGATGTGCATATCATATAGGACAAATAAAAAATGTGAAGAGTAGCAGACAAAAGAATTAAAGTTTGTCAGGGAGAATATTTACGTTCTGTCAAGTTTGTGTCGAATATATATACAACGGGGTTACATCTGGACTTGAGTTGTAATTAATAGTGGTAAGGGTATGAGTCGTACTAGGGTCAGACACTTGTACCTTCGCCTCATATATAATGAGAGGTGCACCACATGTTATAATCGATAATGACTTGAAACCAACAAGTACGAGGGGGAACCGGCGCCCGGTGTTGTACTATCTCGGGAAGGAGCATCCATAATCATTGCCCCGAGGAAGGACCTTGTTAACATATATTGTGTTGTTCTTGCATGGCATGATTAATTTAACAACGTCTAAAAAAATTGAAGACACAAATACAAATCTACTAGACCAAATTTTATGAACTAAAACTACCAACAACATGAAAGAAAACATACAGATGATTCAAAACTACTAACATGGAGAGATGCCCTAGTTGAAACTAAGGAAAAATTAATTGATAATCTATCAGCGCCAGACGAGGACGCTTCGCCAAGGTGGTATGGCATGCCGCATCAAGGGATTTGTTATCTAGTGAATCCCATGGGATTGGGGTATTGAGAAGCTGCTCAGCAGACTCCCGCTCCCCCCGAGTGAATTGCGGATAGCTACACTATCTGTCCCCTATCGCAACATTGCGAGCTGCAGCAGATGGATCGAATGGTGCAGACCCATGAACACTAGACTGTGGGGCCAGTGTGCCAACCATGAAAACTTCTGCCTTGAATCCCCGGGCCCCAAAGCTATCCACGGTGGCGCATGCTAGTCCAGCCGTGGCGCTAGTGAGCGCTTCCTACGACATCGTGACGCTAGTCCAGCCGGCTTTTGTGAAGATATGAGTTGGAGGCTCAGAAAGCCCAACTCATTGGCCCGGTAATGGATGCTCCCGTGTGCCAGTAGATCAAAAATGTTCAATGGAGCATCGAGATGCCATCTTGAGCCATCAATGGCGAACTCAAGGTCGCCGAAACTGATGCTGCTAGCGGGAGTCCAGGAAGAAACCATCTGCACCATGATGTTGATAGATGCTTGCCCTATGGTGGGTTCCAACTATTGTGGATATAATCCTGACAATACTATCAGGTGTCAATGTAGAGGCAAACATATCTATCAGTTAGTAGGATGTGAGTACACTCAAGGGTTTATACATGCTCAGGCCCTCTTAGATGATTGTAATGCAATACTCCTGTAATGTTCTTTGCTCCTCCTCTAAGTTACAATGTGAGGAAGTTCAACCCTTAGCCTGATGCCCTCCTCTCGGCTTATATGGAGCACACTAGTGTCATAACTGGCTGATATTATTGTCGTTCATGGTCATTACTGCTAGTAATTGTCGCATTTTACTAGATTATACTACCGTTGAGTAATGGATGTAATTAAGACATGGTAGGGGTCCTTGCTATCAACATGGGTGAGCTCCATGTGGAACCCCGCGCTACTACAAGTAACTAGGGTAGCAGCACTGGAGCATAACACAAGAACGATCAGCAGCAGGCTTATTTCCATTGTTGTTTCCCTTGTTGGTTTGATGCTAGCAACTAACCATGTTTTTTGAAGGTCAGCAACTACCATGTTGTAGCTTCATTTGTAACTTGTGGTCTCCATATATATGCATCTGGGTAACATGTGGAAACAAACCAACCTAATACACTAGCTAGTACTCCCTCCGGTCCTTTTTAGTTCGCATATAAGATTTGACTGAAGTCAAGTCTTGTAAAGTTTGACAAATTTTCTAGAAAAAAGTGCCAACATTCACAATCTGAAATCAATATCACTAGATGTATCATGACTTAAAGTTTTATATTATATAACTTTAGCATGGCAGATGTTGATATTTTTTTATATAAATACGGTCAAACTTTGTGAAGTTTGACTCCAGAGAATTCTAATATGCAGAGTAAAAAGGACCGGAGGGAGTATAATCAAGTCTTGGATGCCGGCCTGAAGCATGCATGGGATTGGGGCGGGCTTCCGTAGGCATAAAACAGTTGTACTAGTACCATTTTCGAAAATTCTACCATTATAGATACAGCTAGCTAGCAGCTGTGGTTGCATCACTGATCTCTCCAAGTTTCGAGCTTTACAAGGAGCTTGGATTTTGTCGCCAAATCCTAGTGTGTGTTTTTACCATTGTACTCAAGGGTTGCTAGTTCAATATTTGATGCGATAAACCTCCTGATATAACATTATGACTTACTAGTGCCTGATTTGCTGGAGTCTGGACTCATAGTGATCCACCAGGCCAAGCCCTTTCCAGGTAAATCTGTCCAATTTCGTATAAGCTCCCAATATACTATTTTATATTCCTTTTCTCAAATATGCATGAGTGTGCATATCATATATTAAAGAAGAAAGGGGATGGGGGGGGGGGGGGGGAGTAGCAGAGCAAAGAATTGAAGTTTCTCTGTGAGAACATTTATGTCTGTTGAGTTTGTGTCGAATATATATACAACGGGGTTACATTTGGACTTGAGGTGTAATTGGTAGTGGTAAGGATACGAGTGTGTACTAGACTCACACACTCGCACCTTAGGCCTCCTATATAATGAGAGGGGCACCACATGTCATAATCCATGATGAAATCAACAAGCGCAAGGGGGAGCCGCCCCCCGGTGTTGTAGTATCTCTGGAAGGAGCGCCCATAATTATTGCCCCAGGGATGGACCTCGTTAACATATATTGAGCTGTATGTGATCTTGCATGGCATGATTAGCTAGTTGAACATAAGGAAAACTTAATTGATAACCTAATTTGTGAATATATTGTGCTGCGTCAACTTTTTCTAAATTTGTGACTTTATTTTTTCAAACTCGACGAAATTTTTCTCTAATTTGTGAATGTTTTTCAAATTAGATGAATATTTTCAAATTTGTGAACTATTTTTTAAATTCCTTGCACTTTTTTAATTCACGATTTATTTCTGAATTTTCCAAAAGAAAATTGGATTTTAATTGTATTCCTATTTTGTAAAAATTCAACGTTGACCAGTCAACTCATCAATCGCCGAATGATCAATGTTGACCGAAAAAAAATCGGCTGCGTATCGAGCAGCCGAGCAAGGATCGAACTATGCTTGGATGCGCATGTGAGCGCCGGCTCATGTTCCTATCGCTCAAGACGCCCTATAGGAGCACCTGCGGGGATAGAACAGGAAAGCTCATGACTGGGCTTGCGCGTTTTTGTTAATTTTTTGTTTCTATTTTTTTCCTGTTAATTTTTTCTTTTTTCAAGTTTGTTTTTCTTCTATCAAAAAATTGTTCAGAATTTTTTTAAAATATCCCTTTTTCAGAACTTGAAAAATATTATCCTGTTGCCATGTTTTGTTCAATGCTACAAATTCAGGAATTCAATTTTTGAACTGTTTTGAAAAAACAAAATTTCAAAAAATATTTGTATTTAAAAAACCTTTCGCAGGTTTTTAATTAGTTACAAATTAGAAAAATGTTTGTGAATTACAAAAGATATTCTCGATTTGAAAATATGTTCACAAACTCAAAAAAAATCATGTTTTCAAAACATTTTCTCAAATTCAAAAAATGTCGGGGAATTTCAGAAATTGTTCGGGTTATTGAAATGATGTTCCTAATTATGAAACATGTTCATGTTTTTCAAACAAAAAATTGAGTTTTTAAGAATTTGTTCACAAACTCACGTTGAAAATTTCAAAAGATATTTGAATATGGATTTAGACACCAAAGCTTCAATCCTTCACGCGCACATGATTCATTTTGGGAATTTTCACACTGCTTGCATGTTGATGGGTCGACCAAGTTGAATGAGCCCATGTGCTGGCCGTGATGAGTGATATTTTGTGCTCATCACACCGTTGTTTAGACAAGATAAATACTGATATTTGAATATCATTCCGATATGGACACTAATGACTAGTGAATGGAAGAGATCACGAGATCCTTAATTAATGTGTTTCCGTGGATAATGGACTAAACATGATCACATATCAATGTAAAGAAGGAAATACAATAGTTTGATGAAAGAGGCAAGTCAACAAGAAGTGCATGGATCAACTCAGAGCGCATGATAGCCCATGATATGAGCGCGCCCGCTCGTACCGCCGGTCGTAACCCACGCCACCGACTCCAGATGGTCCGCCTGGCTAAATTCTCTAAAGGGGCCGGCATCAGAATCTCAAAAGGGAGAGTACCATTCGCAAAACGAAGAACCAAAACCCATCTTCCGACCCTAGCCGTTGCCATTTCCCATCTAACCTCCATAGCATCCGACATCTTCATCACGGCAGCCATTTTCACCTAGTTAGTCATACTTGTAATTTGTGTATCGCATCCTAAACTATTGCAAGGCATATTATCAATCCATCATTTATATTCACGTTATTTTCAATGATCTAACCTTGTGATCAAATCGCCATGTGTGAGTAAGTCGGTAAGAAATTGGCTAAGCAAGTTCTTGCAATCCTATGTATTTGTGCATGGGTCGTTGGAATTGACTGCGAATAATTGACATTATTTGTATGAATTTCATGCAGTTTTCTTTTGTATTCTTCATTTTCTAAGGCCCTGCAGGTATCCAGGATCTTGTAGATCGATCAAGGAGGAGGTAAGAAGCGAGGATGCGTGGCACGTGATTCTAAACACCAGTGATAGAAAGATTTAGTAGGGTAGCCAAAAGCAATTCCATTGGGGACAAATGAGGTGTTGTTATTAAATGCCCAGGGCTTCTATGTATAATTAGTCTTAATAACTAGGGTAACAACGCTGACGGTAAGGGCCATTGATTAGACAACTGACTCTTGATATAGGTCATGACCAATCATGACTTACTTTGGACAAATCCTTCACTTCATCGTGTCACAACCTCATCGTAACGGTTGTCTTCCAGAGCTATATTTA
The DNA here is from genome assembly GCF_003073215.2 of Triticum urartu. Classification (NCBI taxonomy): domain Eukaryota; kingdom Viridiplantae; phylum Streptophyta; class Magnoliopsida; order Poales; family Poaceae; genus Triticum; species Triticum urartu. Next base: position 744,796,791 of record NC_053024.1, read on the forward strand.
TTATCAAGACAAGATCTCAATCGCAAGTATAAGGTTGTGAGAGTAATACCTCATACCAATGCATGCTTCAACATTAGTGTTTTCATCCCTAGCGTTATTAAGGTCCGATTTGCAAAAACCAGAATATAATTCATTAGCAATAACTTGTCAACTCGTTTATCGTATTTCATATCCTCTTGTGGGTTCGATAAACCAGTGTCACTCCTTGAGGAAAAGGACACTACAAGAATTAGGTAATTTGCCATATGTGGATCACAGACGGCAAACACCTGAATACAGACGACAAAGGTTTTGCCAGCAGCTTGCTGACGGTAAAGTTTGTCAGCAAAGAGTTCTTTGCCGTCAGCTTTTTATTGGCAGACGACAAAGAAAAGCATCTTTGCCGCCAGCCAAACTCTATCTTTGTCGTCAAGCCGAATAATATACGGCAAATAAAAGCATCTTTGCCGTCAACTAGACTACGCCTTTGCCGTCAGCCTCGTACACCCTAGATGGCAAAGAATTTTCTATTGTTTTAAAAAACATGAACCAACAGTCCAGGTGCAGAGGCCATACATGGTCGAAGCTACATGGTCGAAGGTGTAGGCAAAATCTTTCATAGCGATTTCACAACCAAAGTACGAGCATTGATGACGAACGATCGGATTTTACAAGATAAAACTAGTGTATTTACACAATATATCCATCATCACTCACTGATCCAAGAAAAAACTACTCTATTTTAACTTCTAAAAAAACTACTCTATTTCACACGGATGAACTGGGCAACTGGTCCTTGCAGCGCAGGCGCCGCCGGGGAGGTGGAGAACTCTGCGCCACCGAGGAGGTCGCGATCCAGCAGCCAACGCGCGAGGTGCCGAGGAGGTGGAGGGCTCTGTTCCCCTGCCGTGGCCGCAGCTCGTCCATAAACGATGTCGACGAGTCCGTCGAGCGCGTGCGCAAAGAAGGGAAGGTCCCGCAGCAGGAAGGAGGAGGAGGAGGATCTCGCAGCCGCCGGGCCCTGCTCGCTGCGCCACAGCCCAATCGCGCTCACCCGCGCCGCACGCCTACGCCCGCCATTGCCTCGCCCACGCCTGCTGCTGCCCTTGCCCGTGCCGCTGCCCGGCAAAGTGAGCTCTTTGCCATCTGCAAAAAAACGCAGACGGCAAAAAAGATTTAGCCATATGTGTTTTTCTAATAGACAACAAAGTATGTATTTTTCGTCAGCCATTCTTTGCCATCAACAGCTATTAGCAATATTGATCTTCGCCGTCTGCCCTGACGAAATGCTGACAACAGTACGGACGACAAATCTCCTGTTTCCAGTAGTGGGAACGGGGATCTTCTGCCATCCAAAATGGATCACAAAGGGTATCAGCACGCTGTTGTAGGATACAATGCGTGGCATAGAGGAGTCCCTTTGTCCTCACTCGTGTGCATCTCGAGATCAACTTCCTAGTCAATCATGCATTTTCAAATTGCTCCAAGCCAAGCATGCTAAACTTTGATGTGCCTTTTGGATGGGCTCTGAGAAAATAAGGTAGTCTATCATACCTATTGAGCCGCGATATCACATATACCCCTTCAAACCAACCGATTTCCCCCTCGGCCCAGCAGGAACATTCCATCATGGCACACGTCTTTGAGCATAGTGTCAAGATCGACATATGCTCCATATGTGCATCATTAACCCGCACACGCTCATGTAACTGTGAAGGTCAGCTTTGATACCAAATTTAATGCCCTGACCAAATCCATTGTTCACCAACCTATTCCTGGCCATTGCGCCTAGACCTAGACTGGACCAACATACAAACTATTCTTTCTTGCGCATTTATGCCCACTCATTTGAACCCAAAATTAACTTCTCGGTCAGTCACCCATCTCAACTCCATAGCAGCGCCTTGCCAGAGGCACCTTTGAGTTTGAGCCTAGTCTCTCCACTACTAGAAAAAGGGCTATAGATGAAATTGACACTAATGGCGCACCAGAGAAGTGGTGCGCCACTACTATATACCAATGGCGCACCATGTGGTGATGCGCCATTAGTGTGGAAGACACTAATGGCGCACCAGGCACAAGGTGGGCCACAAGTAACAATTTTTTTTCATTTTTCCAAACATACTAATGGCGCATCCGGCCAAAAGTGCGCCATTAGTAGTTCTAACTAGTAATGACGCACCAGCCATAGAGTGCGCCACTATTATATTTTTTAATTCTGTTTTTTTTGCAAAACTACTAATGGCACACCGTTGCAAAGTGCGCCATTACTAGTTTAAACTAGTAATGGCGCACTCTGCCACGGTGCGCCATTAATATATATATTTTTGATATTTCATGGGCACTTTTTAATATTTTTGATATCACCAAGACATATACTTTTTGATATCATGAATATTTTTAAATTTCATGGGCACTTTTTGAATTCATGAGGACACTCGATCTCGATCTCGATTTTACCCGCACCCTCCCCCGCTAGCTCCACCGTCACCGACGACCCACCGCACCCTCCCCCGCTTCACCGCCGTCGACGAGCACCTCCCGCACCCTCCATCTCGATCTCGATTCCATCCGCACCCTCCCCCGCTAGCTCCATCGCCGCCGACGACCCACCGCACCCACCCCCGCTCCACCGCCGCCGACGAGCACCCCCCGCACCCTCCCCCACTCCACCACCGCCGAAGAGCACCCCCCGCACCCTCCCCCGCTCTGGTCAAATTATGTATGCAAGAACAAACCTTTAAACAATTACTAACATTCATAACAAAAATTATTTATAACATCACCACAAATAATAATAATAAAATATACTAATGGCGCACTGGCCTGGTGGTGCGCCATTGCTATCTAAAAAAAAGATTTCTAATGGCGCACCGGCGGTGGGTGCGCCATTGCTATCTAAAAAAAGATTTCTAATGGCGCACCGACGGGTGGTGCGCCATTAGTAAGCTTTCCCCTATAGCTAAGTCCTCCCTCTCCCTCGCCAGATCCCATTCGTCCCTCTCTCCCTCGCCAGACCCACGACGCCGCCGCCCCGACCCCCGCCGGACTCCACCCCTGCCGCCCCCGCGCCCCAACCCCCGCCGGACTCCACCCCTGCCGCCCCCGCGCCCCCGCGCCCCCACCCCCGCCGCCCCGACCCTCAATGTCTTCGCCTTCCACCTCGCCGTCGGTGCCGAGCAGCGACGCAATACCGTACGCCCCCCGACTATCCTCTTCCCCTTACCCCTCCTCCTCCTCCCCTTGCCCCCCCCCTGCGCCGGGGCTGACGGCCCCTTCTCTGTCTCACAGAGCAAGGTCTCCGACGCCTCTACGACATCGACTCCTCACCGTCGATCCGCATCACCTCATCAACCCCGGCCCCGCACGAGCTCGCCATCGTCTTCCTCTCGGTGACCTGCACCGGTTCCCCTCCCCCCTTTCTGTTAACTGAACATTGTCAGGTTTAGGTTCTGTTAACTGAAAAAGTTTAGATTCAGAAACATTGTTGGACTGATAGGAAGTTTGTTGAACAGAGCAATCTACACCTGTAATTTCTACTGTTATGCCTTTGTTACTCCAGTCAAAATTTCAGTCAAAATTTTCAGTCAAGCACAACTGATCATGTAACTTGAGACCTTGCCCTGCGGCATTATAATGTTTGATGCCTGCATCAACACTTCTCTGTACCGCATGCGGTTGTTATAGTTGAGGGTCAAAAGTAGGGGTTAGCTTTAACATGATTCGCTAGTGCTTTCATCACAGAACACATTCTTTGAAAAGGTGATATTCTGAGGTCGATGCTTTCTTGGGATGGGAATAATAGTCTGAAATACACATGATGGAAACCTTTGTTGATTGTGATCTCTGCACATGTTTAATGTCTATGCTGTTGTGCGGCTGTTATGTGCGTCTATGTCGGTGAGCTTGTGTTATGCACTTCTGCGTTTGACAAGTAATGACTTGCAAAGATGATGATCATCTTGCTAGTTTGCTGGGTTTTGTCTCCGACCATTGTGTCGTGATGAATTTTCAGGTACCCCAAGAGGACCTTGAGTTTGCCGGAATGTCGATTAACTTCCGTTCCGGCAAATTCGGGCACTCCTTGTGTCCTATTTTCAACAAAGGTAATGCTGAAATTTTTCGTAAATTTTAGCATGACTTTGCTAAAAATAGGACATATGGGGTACTTGCGACTAATGCATGGGCCGAGGTATCTTAGTACTTAATTAAGTAGGATCAACTACCCATTTATTCTTGCTGCATTAAACCATAGGTTTTAGGGTGCATCGGTGTCGATAAGAACCTAAATGATGAAAGCTTAGGCTTTTAGGGTGCCTCGGCGTCGGAAAACCCTAAATGATAAAACCTTGGCTTTTAGGGTGCCTCGGTGTCAATAAGAACCTAAATGATGAAAGCTTAGGCTTTTAGGGTGCCTCGGCGTCGACAAACCCTAAATGATAAAAGCTTAGCTTTTAGGATGCCTCGGTGTCGACAAACCCTAAATGATGTAGTTTTGAATTATGAACGTAGGATATGTCGTCATCGGACGATGAAAGTCTCCCGGGGGAGTGCGACTGGTGCCACGACGATCGAGGTCTGTGCGACATGCCTCACCTGGACGATGATCGGCACTTCAGCATTATGTTGGGGAACGTAGTAATTTCAAAAAATTTCCTACGCACACGCAAGATCATTGTGATGCATAGCAACGAGAGGGGAAAGTGTGATCTACGTACCCTTGTAGATCGACAGCGGAAGCGTTAGCACAACGCGGTTGATGTAGTCGTACGTCTTCACGGCCCGACCGATCAAGCACCGAAACTACGGCACCTCCGAGTTCTAGCACACGTTCAGCTCGATGATGATCCCCGGACACCGATCCAGCAAAGTGTCGGGGAAGAGTTCCGTCAGCACGACGGCGTGGTGACGATCTTGATGTTCTACCGTCGCAGGGCTTCGCCTAAGCACTGCTACAATATTATCGAGGATTATGGTGGAAGGGGGCACCGCACACGGCTAAGAATATGATCACGTGGATCAACTTGTGTGTCTAGGGGTGCCCCCTGCCCCCGTATATAAAGGAACAAGGGGAGGTGCGGCCGGCCAGGAGGAGGGCGCGCCAGGAGGAGTCCTACTCCCACCGGGAGTAGGATTCCCCCCCTTTCCTAGTTGGAATAGGATTCGGGAAGAGGGAAAGAGGAGAGAGAGAAGGAAGGGGGGGCGCCGCCCCCCTCTCCTTGTCCTATTCGGACTAGGGGAGGAGGGGCGCGCGGCCCAGCCCTGGCCACCTCTCCTCTCTTCCACTAAAGCCCACTAAGGCCCATTTACCTCCCGGGGGGTTCCGGTAACCTCCCGGTACGCCGATAAAATCCCGATTTCACTCGGAACACACCCGATATCCAAATATAGGCTTCCAATATATCAATCTTTATGTCTCGACCATTTCGAGACTCCTCGTCATGTCCGTGATCACATCCGAGACTCCGAACAAATTTCGGTACATCAAAATGCATAAACTCATAATATAACTGTCATCGAAACCTTAAGCGTGCGGACCCTACGGGTTCGAGAACAATGTAGACATGACCGAGACTCGTCTCCGGTCAATAACCAATAGCGGAACCTGGATGCTCATATTGGCTCCTGCATATTCTACGAAGATCTTTATCGGTCAGACCGCATAACAACATACATTGTTCCCTTTGTCATCGGTATGTTACTTGCCCGAGATTCGATCGTCGGTATCTCAATACCTAGTTCAATCTCGTTACCGGCAAGTCTCTTTACTCGTTTCGTAATACATCATCTTGCAACTAACTCATTAGTTGTAATGCTTGCAAGGCTTATGTGATGTGTATTACCGAGAGGGCCCAGAGATACCTCTCCGACAATCGGAGTGACAAATCCTAATCTCGAAATACGCCAACCCAACATTTACCTTTGGAGACACCTGTAGAGCTCCTTTATAATCACCCAGTTACGTTGTGACGTTTGGTAGCACACAAAGTGTTCTTCCGGTAAACGGGAGTTGCATAATCTCATAGTCATAGGAACATGTATAAGTCATGAAGAAAGCAATAGCAACATACTAAACGATCGGGTGCTAAGCTAATGGAATGGGTCATGTCAATCACATCATTCTCCTAATGATGTGATCCCATTAATCAAATGACAACACATGTCTATGGTTAGGAAACATAACCATCTTCGATTAACGAGCTAGTCAAGTAGAGGCATACTAGTGACATTTGGTTTGTCTATGTATTCACACAAGTATTATGTTTCCGGATAATACAATTCTAGCATGAATAATAAACATTTATCATGATATAAGGAAATAAAATAATAACATTATTATTGCCTCTAGGGCATATTTCCTTCACATTAAGCTCGAGGAGACCTTCGAAGTTGAAACGGTACACAACGATGACAAGTGTTATTTTCATAATTAAGCATGACTTCAACTATTTCAACGTGTAATTCTCATCTTTTACAATTCGAGTATAGCTTATCCCATGCCATGCAAGACGCTATGTCTTGGAGAGGATGGATTTTGAAGACCATGAAATTTCTGAAACAAAGAAAATTCACCTAAGGACTCATCACGATGTGGACTTTGAAGTAAATCTGTATATTTCTGAGAGCGTAACCCATTTTGCTTGCAAAAATTGGGAAGCATTTTGCAAGATGTATGGTTTTGATGAGGGTATGCTTATCACCATGGATCTTGGTAATCCTGACATCAACCAAGACAATATGGACATTTGGGTCCTTGTTGATACGCCTCCAGTTCTACCGCTATGTGAGTTTCTCAAACATATTTATTAGCTAATTTATATTGTTTATTTCAAAATAGTTGATAGCTTATTTCCATTGACAGCTTATTTTTATTGTTCAAAGAATGTGCGGGAGATGGTAGACAAAACCCACTACACCGATGGCGATACCCTGGTAAGATTTTTATATTACGACATCCGTACATCTTTTGCATACTTCTAAAACTAGTACATCATTGCTAACTATGAAGTTATTACTATGTTTTTCAACAGATAATCCTAGAGAATTGTGTGCCTCATTTGATGTATAAGAAAGGTAGTCTTAATATTTTGAACATACAGCCAGGTCATCCTACGAATCTCAACTGTTCATACGAGATTTCTAATAGAAGTGAAGACATGAAAATCGAAGGATGGAAAAAATATATGGACAGTCGTAAGGAGGTTCTTGGAAGCAAAAGGAAGCGAAGCGCAAGAATTGGAGACAGGATGTTCTCCATTCTCCATAATGGAGAGTCAGGGTCTATATTGTTTTATGATATTTTAGCTTAAATAGGGTATTTAGGTCCTGCCTAATACTGATGATCATGTGCTAAGAACAATTAAGTAGGGTTGGTTCGATGACTATCAAGATGATGATCGTATGACTTGTTATTAATAACGAGTAGAAGTTGTATGATGATGATTAATAGGACTTGTTAGGATTAGTATTACTTCCGACAAACTCGCTACTCGCGGTCTCGAGACTTGTAATGTTCTATCTTTGTTCGGTCTTTTGAATACGGAGACTAATATGATGAATTGTATTCGGAGACTAATCTTCTATTGTATTCGATGAATCTGCTCTTGCTGTGAGGTGCTGTCTATATTCTGTCCAATAATATATTTTATAACATGTGCAATATTCAGAAAAGTAAAAAAAACCCTAATATTCATACTAATGGTGCATCACCCAACAGTGCGCCATTAGTATGCCAGATACTAATGGCGCATGGTGTTCTATATTAATGGCGCACTGCGTGGTGCGCCATTAGTATACCAGATACTAATGGCGCACCGGTGGTGCGCCATTAGTAAGAAATACTAGTGGCGTGATACTAATGGCGCACCAGTAATGCGCCATTAGTAGGCAAAACTGGTGCGCCATTAGTAGCCCTTTTCCTAGTAGTGCTCTAGTCTCTGTTGAGGCTCCGGGTCGGGTCGCTTAGAGCCAATCGCTGTGAATTCAATGGTAAAATAGGAACATAAATACCAGATAGGTATATGAGATTGCTATATATCTGCCCTTCAATTCAATTGATCAGCGATCCGTCTTAGATGAGAATTGTTGATCGGTTTGGTTAGCAGCATGCAACATGCCTAGAAGGTGCAAGCTGACAATGTGTTGTTGGTCGACGTGGTCGACACGTCAACTAGAAAGAAGGCAGAAGTACCGAACCAATTTGTGCCCTACCGCACATCCCCTTTATTCTCTGTCGACGAGATTTTGTCGCGCGAAGTATCTATGAGCGTGGAAAGTTTTTTTATAATGTTTTTCCTAACTTTTCTCTTAGAATCACAGGAGGAACAAATACGATAGTGTTTTGCATGTGCACGTGAATGGGAAAGCTTCTCCATGCCTATGTGTATCTAGCTAAAGCTCATAAGATGGCCATTACTGATTCACTAACTTTTTTTTAGTGTGAACTAAAGATTCGCATGTTAACTAGCAGGCTTAATCATGGATATATAATTAAATATTCCCGCAAGCTCTAACCGCAGGATATTTAAGTGTATTAGAGGATCGGTTGCTAATCTATTGGAGAGACTGCCTGCACGCACACGTCGCTTGGGTACATTGATCAGTCGTGTATGAAGTGTGTGCCCGTGAGATAATTGGAGTACAGAGTCTGCACCAAGTTGGTCACGTGTATATGCAGCGGCACGAGCCCAACTCATACATGCATGTGCCAATCAACCTAGTAAGTGTGCGTATTGATGCGGCCAGCCCCGTGACAGGACTAAAAAAATCAGTTTACGTGTACCTTGTCGTCAACTTTCAGCAGATAAAGAGGCACGCCGATAATCATCCGGGGGAACTGCTCCCAGGATAATCGCTAGCAACGCGATCCCTCAACAGAAAACTGGTGGCGCATCTGCAGGGCACGAGCGGCTCTTTCGTACCCTAGCCTCTGGCTATAAAAGCCATCAACTCCTTTGGCACAGAGGGCACGGAGACCACGCAGCTACGCCGCAAGGCTGCCGCCCATTACACGCATATACACCACCCCGCAAGGCTTTTTCATCCTCTAATCTCTAGACGCACGTCCGGAGAGAAGACCCCCGCTAGCACCACACCCATCCATCATACGTCTACGCGGGCACGCAGCCGGCAGAAGACCAGATCGCATCAACAGGTCAATGCAGCCGGGCGAGATCACCGGCGCCAGCGACATGGACACCAAGCTCACGTTCCTGAAGGATGAGATTTTGATTTAATACATCTATTTTCTTCTGTCTCTTTCTCTCTAGCATGTATGCGCTACGCGGAGAGTGTGTACCGGTCTCTGGAGACGACACTTGTGTGATATCGTCGCCGCCACCAGAGACGACTGCACCGGAACAACAAACTGCACCGACACCGCCGGAGATCGTCTATGCCAAGCCTTTTATTTTCAGGTGTCATATTCTTGGCCCGAGATGACTCGGGAGCTGCCGGAGCTCGCCAACGATGCTGCCCAACCGCTAGCCCCGGTGCCCTTACCATGGCGGCCTTCATGGTGCTCGGTGAACGCCTCATGGCGTAAAGGTCGCGACGCACAGATTGCCATGAACACGGCCACGGTGAATAGGTTCATGGCAAAGGGTACACCGGCGTACAGGTTTTGCATCACGCTCTTGGAGAAGACGAAGTGGTGCAACCGGAGCTCGCTGACGACACAGCCCGAGACTCGCCTTCCCCTTCACGGTGTACAGGTCCTTGGTGGAACCAATATCCGCAACGACGGATCTAAGACTGGTTCCTCCTTCATAAGGCCCGCGTCCCTGACGAACAGGTCAATGGCGTACAGATCCTTCACCGAACCAAAGATTGCAACGACTCTATACAAGACCAGTCCCTCCTTCGAGAGGCGCACCCACCATGGCGGACAGTTCCTCGGCGTACAGGTCCATGGCATCGCCGGCGCACAGGTCACTCTTTCGCGTAGTACCAGCCCAAGGCGATGCGGCCTCTGCGATACCACTTTCCACGGCCCCGTGAGGCGGCCCCTTTGTCTTGGCGGACCGCCGAATACTCGGCGTCTAGCCGAGACGAGGCGCCAACCACCCCGGGCACGCCCATGTGAGCGCGCGTTGGTTTTTTTTATACTGACGCCGGTCTCCCCAAACCGTTACTCCCGAGCAGCCCCTTGAACACCCCGATGAAGCAACAGGTCATCAAGAAGTCTGAGCCGACCGCGACCCATGCTACCCCAACAGCAACTACTCCAACGCTGCCAAGACCGACGAGGCACGACGGCGAGGGCGGGCGCGGCCACCGCTAAGGCCACGTCACTTGCGGCGCGTGTACCGACGAGGACACGGGCTCTGCCGCTGCCCACACACACATCACCATCATCACGCATGGAGGACGAGAAGCGAAGACGACGAAGACGACCAGATAGCTTAATCGGAGGTATCTCGCGGAGCAACCCGCGGGAGTAATTAACCGGGAGCCTTCCGAGGCCCCGGGAACCAGGAGACCACAATCGCCATAGTCAGGCTGGCCGTGCTAGTAGGCCACGGAGCGCACTTTTTCTTTACGGGATCTTGTACTTTTGTTTCTCCAATGAGATTAATGAAATACTCGTTTCCCGCATCCTTTTCTTTGTGTACTACTATACACTGGCACGCCCGCAATTTTTTATTTCTCCTGGCGCGTAGAGACATAATAACACGATAGCCATCGTTGTTTGTTATTATTTTTCGTGTCAAACAACATGGCACGCCCGGTGGGACATGGTTCTCCTCCCAATCCACACAGCATGCTGCATGACAAGGCATCGGCGAGGATTTCCGTTGATCGAGATCCCTTTTTCTGCAGGTGGACTCTCACACGGAAGCCACTCGGAGCCATCGGTGCTTCAGTTTGGATCGATGCCAGCAATGATCATCATCGAGCTCGGTGACAAGGTCTACGTGCATGAAGCTCAAGATCCTGCGCAGTTCCAAACTGTGCAATCGAGGAAGGCGCAAAGGCGGGAGGCCGCCAAGGCGAAGAAGGAGCGTCTCGAGCTAATGCTCGAGGCACGTGCCTTATTGAAGGAGTCGACAAGGGCGGATATGAAAGGAGACATGGAGGCGGCTCAACGCCTTCGTGCCAAGGCCGCCAACAGGCGGGCAAGAGCGGCATCCCATCACGCCCCTACCCCATTTCCACACTTGAAGCCTTCACGACCAGCACCCCGACGCACCGAGGTTGAGCTGCTTGAAGGTTTGGAGGCCATCGCCCAGAACTTGCGGAAACTCATGGCGAACGCACGTTTGTCGGAAAGCCCGCACCCTCTTCGGAACTATAGGAGGAAGTATCGCAAGGTACAACGACTCCACCAACAAATTACCTCACGCCTTGCTCAGAGCACGGTGCCTGAGGAGGATTGGTCCCTCGAAGCAAGGGACTTGGCGGACAAGGTGTTCACTTACCAGAGCACCCAGGCCCCTCCGTACGACTTGTTCCCTGACGACTGGGCGCATGAGCCAACCAAGATCAAGCAGCTGGTGAGGCGGGCCATTATGAAGGAGTTCTGGAAGCGGCGTTCACGCAAGGAGCCTGTTCTACCGGGCCCTACAGTCTCCATCAACCTTGAAGATACTCGACGGTGGGCATGGGCGCCATGCCTCCACACCTCCGCGGTTGACGGACGATCTTTCACCAACAACAACAGGTTTTCTGTCCTTCGCCATGAAGCACCAGCGCCACGTGATGAAGACCTGCGGCGAGAATTTCGCCAACTCCAAGAGCAGATGAACAACATCCAGAGGCGGCTACTTGATCCCGCGGCACCAAGTACATCATCAACACAGGGTGCAGGAGGGACCAGACGTCAAGCCCTGAGTCATCGCCCTCAACATGAGCGCCACATGTTGGCACCTCGACGACCACCGTCACCAACCCGACACTTTCAACAACGGAGGCATCCCAACATGCCCCCACATTGGAACCGATGGTCAAGACACCAGGAGGAAGAAAGGAACACACAGCCCACTCAGCAATGGCGACCACGGGAGCCTTCGCGACCGACGCTTCCACCACGACCATCTTCTCCCAGGCGGGGAGATCGACCACAACTATAGGTAACGATGGACAGGACTTCCTCATCCACGCGACGACCTGCACCACCACTTCTCCCCATGCCACCAGTGCCAGTAAGGGTTGGCGGCGTGCCGACGGATAACCAACGCAAGCGCGAGAGGCACCGGAGAAACCGCCAAGTTCTATATAAAGAACTCGAGGACTTAGTCCTTCGACACACCCAGGTACGCCTACGACCCGATGGCGCGGTCGTTCAAGAAAATGACAGAATCAGGTTCCGCATCTCCCCCGACTTAGAACGGCACAAGCGGTATAACTACCTGCTCAGTCGTTTGGCGCAGAAACCGCGCAAGTCCTCCACAAGCAGTGCAGAGCAAAGGAGCAAGGAGGTGCCTTCTTCATCCCTTCCCCCAAAAGATGGTGAACAGGTGAAGGCGGCCATGACACCACCCCCATTGGAGGACCGGAAGACACCGCCCCCGACGTCCACACCGATGGACGACATTGAAGTAACCAAGTTTACGACCTCCACCAACAACGAAGCGGCTCCTGATGCTACATCCAAGTCCGCTCTCGAACCAGACGCAACACTTCCCACGAATCCTCCTCTTGTTCCTTCTGATAGGTTGGACCAAGATGGGGAGGCTAATAAGCTTCAGCACGAGGTAGACAAAGCAAAGGAGCCAGTTGAGAAGAACCTTGCTTTGTGTGGTACACTAGGAGTGCAACCCAGTCAAGAATCAAGTAATGGATGGCGACCTCCTCGCATCACCCAGGAGTTTGGCTATCCTTCAGATGAAGAGATAGTGCCAAACCCTAAGGCGGACTTCCAGAAGACTTTCTTACCCGCCTTGGCCATGTGTGTGCATGGTTCAAAGGAGCAGAGGGGGGCCCTAAGACAAGCTCTTCATCATCACAAGAAGGTGCAAGATCCAAGGCCCCATGTCTTCCTGTAACTGCAGGCAAAGGATCGCTAGCGGATGGAAGCACTTCACGACATCGAGACATATCACCACACCGCTACACCGACATCAAGGCTCGTCTTCCTGAAGACCCTAATGAACTTCACCAGGTTGCAAGTCGTCCTGGAGCGAACACGCGACTGAGGTCCATTGCACGTCAGAGTGTAACGGATGGGCCCGCTGGAGGTGGAGAGCACCAAGATGACCCTGACGACGAAGAGAGCTTCCCTGACTCATCTTCTTCGCCTTTGTTGGAGAGGCACCTGAACTCCCCTCCTTACCAAGAGCTTATCCCGTCTGATTTCTCAGACTCCTAAGATGGCATTAGAGATCTCCACACCGCGCCAGTTCGCATGGTGAACAGTGGCGGTGCCCCTGAAGATCCCGGTGCCGTCGTCCAGGAGCCAGGTGCCGCAAATGCAGTAGCTGCGCGTCAAGCTTCCTTAGAAGAACAGGTCAGGGACCAGCGGCAGGCAATCAACCAGTTGTCGTCAAAGCTTGACCAGTTCATCGAGCTCATGATGAACAACCAAGGTGCTCCATCACGAGGCGCGCCGCGACGGGTGGTGGATCCACAAGAAGAAGAGCTACTTGGTGACACTCATGTAGTGCCGCCTCTTAATGATGTGCGTCAATGCCAAGACCCTAGCATGCACGCTCGACCATTGGTTAGCCCCATTGGTTCTGCCAACATGGCGCCAAATGCAAGCATGTTGAAGGACTGCCACGACATTGTTGAAGATATGGTGGCCAAAAAGTTCAAGCAAATGACGATAGATCAAGCACCTCGCACCTCCGAGAGTGAGCTAGAGAAGCCTTATGCGGCGTGGCATGACATGGTGGCATACCCCTCAGGGTGGCACCCACCGAAGTTCCGCCAGTTCGATGGAACCGGTGATGCAAGGGAGCACTTGGCGTACTTCGAGGCGGCATGCGGCGACACAGCAAACAGCTCGTCACTCCTCTTGCGTCAATTTTCAGGGTCGTTAACAGGACCTGCATTCCATTGGTACAGTCGTTTACCGGTCGGATCCATTGGAAGTTGGGCGGGCATGAAGGAAGTCTTCAAGAAGCACTTCGTCGCCATGAAGAAGGACTTCTCCATCGTTGAGCTGGCGAAAGTTCGACAACGACGAGATGAGTCCATCGACGACTACATCATCAGATTCCACAACAGCTATGTGCGCCTCGCTAGAGAGATGCACCTTGAGGACGCCATCGAGATGTGTGTCCATGGGATGCAACAACATTGGTCACTTGAGGTCTCTCGGTGCGAGCCTAGAACCTTCAGTGCCCTAAGCATGGCGGTAGCAGCCACGAAGCTTGAGTTCGAGAAATCACCGCAGATAATGGAGCTCTACAAGAATGCCAGCGCATTCGACCCTGCCAAGCGCTTCGCCGTGACATCCAAGCAAGCTAACAATGGGGGCAAGCTGAAGGCGCCAGCGGAAGCAAACACCACTAAGATCTTCTCGTCTGCACCCCAAGGCCAGGTGCCCGTCTTGGGAGCAAGAGGCGAACAGGCAGCAGGAAGACAACGCCCGTCGATCCAGGAGCTACTCAAGAAGCAGTACATCTTCCGTCGTGAACTTGTCAAGGACATGTTCAGTCAGCTAATGGAGCATCGAGCATTGAACCTTCCAGAACCTCGGAGGCCCGATCAGGTATGGATGACTGATAATCCATTGTTTTGCCCATATCACAGGTATGTGGGTCACGTCATCGAGGATTGTGTTGCCTTCAAAGAATGGCTCCAAAGAGCTGTTAATGAGAAGAGGATCAACTTGGACCCAGAAGCCATCAACCCGGACAACCACACGGTGAACGTGGTGAGTGTGGCCTCATCCCCTGCACCAGGTCAAGAGATGGAGCACGAAAAAAAGTGGGTGCCACTCGTGCAGGTTGAAGACCAGCTATCTAGCCTCATTCTGTCCACGACGCAAGCACTTCCACTCCATCAGGGGGCAACCCCAGCCATCCACAAGGAGGAGCCTTGGAGAATGGTTCGCCGGAAGCCGTACCCGAGGAGCCTTCCACCTCGACCTCCGCGCGCAGCTCCCATGGCGCAAGCCGCCCCAAGGATCCTAAGACGAGTTGATCCGAGTCAATGCCGCCCTCCACCAAGATTTGTCCCTAAGTCGGAGGGAAACGAGTCGTTCCCACAACCAGGGCGTGTGTTACCCACCTTGGAGCAGCTCATGCCACATGCTCGAGTGCAGGTACCGGCAAAGGGGAGGCAAGAAGACCAAGAAGGAGCTAGACCATCCCAATCATCAAACAGCGAAAGCTGCAACGCCATCCTCAGCTATAGCGACACACCAAGCTCTGATTCGAATGATGTGTTCACACCCGAAGAGCAAGAGGTGTTCCATGCTGAAGACATGAAGAAGGACGTGCAAGCAGAAGAGGTGAACATGAACTTGCGTGGAGGCAAAGTTCTACCTGAGCCACTGAAGATCAAGCCAACAAGGGTGCACAAGCCAGCTGCCTCAAAAGAGGCGCCCTTGCAAGAGGAAGTGCATGAAGAACAAGGCCAAGGGAAGACGAAGCAACATGACGTCGACTACAATATCATCGCCCACCTCAAGCGAATCCCCGCACTTTTGAGTGTGCATGATGCCCTGATGATGGTGCCCGACCTTCGCAAAGCCCTCATCAAGGCGCTTCAAGCTCCGGAGCTCTACGAGGTGTCCATGGCGAAGCATCGCCTCTTCTCCAATCCCCTATTCGTGAATGAAATAACATTTGACGAGGAAGACAAGCTCATAGATGATAGTGACCATAACCGACCGCTCTACGTGGAAGGTAACATTGGCACTGCACACCTTCGCAGGATCCTCATCGACCCAGGGTCTGCCGTGAATATCCTTCCCCTTCGGAGCTTGACGCGGGCTGGTTTCACGATGGATGACTTGGAGTCCACAAATGTAATGATCTACGGCTTCGACAACTAGGGAAAACCAACGTTGGGCGCCATGACAGTGAAGATCCAGATGTCTACGTTCAGCTTCAAGGTGCGGTTCTTCGTCATTGAAGCGAATACCTCCTACTCGGCCCTTTTGGGGAGGCCGTGGATTCACAAGTACCGCGTCGTGCCATCCACTCTTCACCAGTGCCTAAAGTTGCTCGACCCCCAAGGCACACAGCAGCGCATCATCGGCAACATCTCTCCTTACACTGTGCAGGAATCTCACCATGCAGATGCAAAGTATTACTTCCCTGTAGAAGGCAGCGACCAGCAGTTAGGGCGGACGACACCTTCAGCTGATGTCTTGATCAAGCCAGGTGTGGCACCGGCGGCCGAGATAAAGCGCCTCCTCATGCCGTCCTCACCTTCCGGGGAAAAGGACTCCTTCCTGCGAAGCCATAGGAGCCAAGGACGTAGGCGATCATCCTCAACAGGGCGCCATGACTCCAATCGCTTTTCCCCTGCAGATATCAGGAGCTCTACTTCGACCTTGCGTGGGACAGGATCTTTCGAGCCTGTTCCAACAGCCCCGTTACTATTGAAGGCAAGATTCCCGACATCAACGTCAGCCAACCTGAGGTGCCCAGGAGGGTCGAAAGATGCTAATAGGCGGCAATGATGCGCCACCAACGATCACGTTGCGGGCACGCAGGACTCCGAAGGAGGAACCCGCGCCCGCACCAGGAGTGGTTAGAACAAGAATAAAAGAGATGGAGGAAGTCGCAAGGGGAGCTCAAGGCGTGCAGCCCCCGTCACTCTACATCTCAGTGGCTTCTCCATTGGAGGTTTGGGCGATTCCCAACTCACCCGGATGTGGAGTCCATACCATTTTCTACAAGGTTCCCCAGGTAAAACAATGTGATTCTATATGTGAGTTTCCCAAACCTTGCAGTGACCCAGAGGAGGTGCTACACACGATGAAGGCTGAGCCCAAGATGGTTCGCTTGCTGGAGAAGGCCGGGATCACTCTTCATCGAAACAGCAGGATGCCTCCACCGCCGGCTATATGTGAAGAATGGTGGAGACAAGCAGAGGGCCTCGTCAAGCAAAAAGGCAAGGCCCAACCAAAGTTTGGGCTCGGCTACATCGATCTCGACGCCCCTAGCGATGAAGGGAAGCTTGGCCCCGTGCCAACACCACGAGAACCAGAAGACGAAGGGCGACCAATGCTAGAAGGGGACCTCTACAACACCAGCATGCCTTTCGGGTTGAAGAATGCTGGTGCAACATATCAGCATGCCATGACATGTGTCCTTGGCGATCTGACCCGCCCTACGGCGAAATGCTACACCTACGATGTCTCTAGAAATGAAGGGGAGGAGCCCGACGACGGAGCACGAGTCAACTGCCATGCCACGTCGGTCTCGTCGAGCGACGACTCTGACACTTCGCCCATCCTTCCTCATCAACAACACCCCATCAACGTCGAGCCAAGTGATGATGAGGAGTTCATCTCCGCACCAGCACCCCAAGAACTCGAAGACGGAGGGCAGCCGACCATCAACGATCTTGTGCAGGTCAACCTCGGGACTGAAGATGACCCACGCCCCACTTTTGTTAGCGCCACGCTGACATAAGAGGAGCGAGAAGAGTACCGATGCTTCTTGATGGAGTACCGAGATTGCTTCGCCTGGAACTACAAGGAGATGCCGGGGTTGGACCCTCGTGTCGCCACCCACAAGCTGGCCATCGACCCACAATTCTGTCCTATCAAGCAGCAACCGCGACGCTTGCGTCTGGAACTCGAAGGTGATGTCATCACTGAGGTAGACAAACTAATTGCTGCAGGTTTCATCAAGGAGGTCAAGTATCCACGGTGGCTCGCCAACATCGTCCCGGTGGAGAAGAAGAATGGGCAGATACGAATCTGCCAGGACTTCAGTGACTTGAATCGAGCCTGCCCCAAAGATGACTTTCCCTTGCCGATCCCAGAGATAGTCATCGACTCCACCACGGGACACGGCGCACTATCCTTCATGGATGGTTCATCAGGCTACAACCAGATCAAGATGGATCCAGATGATGCCATCGACACCGCTTTTAGGACCCCGAAGGGCAACTTCTACTACATCATCATGCCTTTCGGATTGAAGAACGCCGGCGCAACGTACCAACGTGCCATGACGTGCATTCTTGGTGATTTAATCCACCATTCGGTGGAGTGCTACGTCGATGACATGGTGGTCAAGACCAAAGAACGCGAGCATCATCTAGAAGATCTTCGAGTGGTCTTTGAGCGGCTACGACAACATCAACTCAAGATGAACCCGTTGAAGTGTGCCTTCGGCGTTCAGTCGGGCCTCTTCCTCGGCTTTGTCGTTCGTCATGGAGGCATAGAGATCGAGCCTAAGAAGATCAAGGCCATCATCGACATGCCACCACCCCAAGATCTTAAGGAGTTGAAGTCATTGCAAGGGAAGCTAGCATACATCCGACGCTTCATCTCCAACCTCTCCGGACGCATCCAACCCTTCTCGAGCCTCATGAAGAAAGGAGCTCCGTTCGTGTGGGATGAGGGATGCCAACGCGGCTTTGATGATATCAAAAGGTACCTCCTTAATCCACCTGTCTTGGCAGCTCCTGTCAAGGGGCGCCCACTCATTCTATACATTGCAGCGCAACCTACTTCGGTGGGTGCTTTGTTCGCCCAAAACAATGACGAAGGGAAGGAAGTGGCCTACTACTACTTGAGTCGCACCATGGTGGGGGCCGAGCGAAATTACTCTGCAATAGAGAAATTATGCCTGGCCCTAATCTTCGCGTTAAAGAAGTTGAGGCACTACACGCTAAAGCACCAAATCCAGCTCGTCGCAAGAGCGGACCCCGTAAGGTACGTGCTAAGTCAGCCCGCGCTCATGGGGCGACTGGGAAAATGGGCGCTTCTCATGATGGAGTTCGATATCACTTTTGTCCCTCAGAAGGCAGTCAAAGGGCAAGCGTTGGCGGAGTTCCTCGCGGCGCACCCGGTGCCAGATGATTCCCCTCTCATCATCGATCTTCCAGATGAGGAGGTCTTCACCGTCCACCTCGACGCACTGTAGGAGCTCTACTTCGACGGTGCCTCTCGCATGGAGGCCGATGCTGATGGAGCCCCAAGACGAAGGGCAGGCGCAGGTTTGGTGTTCAAGACGCCGCAAGGAGGGGTGATGTATCACTCATTTTCCCTCCTCAAAGAAGAATGCTCAAATAATGAGGCAGAGTATGAGGCGCTCATCTTCGGCCTTCTCCTGGCGCTCTCCATGGATGTCCGCTCTTTACGGGCCTTTGGTGACTCCCAGCTCATTGTTCATCAAGTCAATGACATCTACGAAGTTCGCAAGCCTGAACTAGTACCGTACTACACTGCGGCCCAGAACCTCATGGAAAAATTTCAACATGTTGAAGTGCTCCATGTCCCACGAAGCAGAAATGCGCCTGCTGATGCCTTGGCAAAACTAGCGGCAGCATTGGTGCTCCCAGATAATAAAACCATGCAGGGAAATATTGAAGAAAGGTGGCTCCTCCCAGCTGTTCTGGAGCTTATCCCGGCGGAGTACGAAGTCAACTCCATCATGACGAACACCGTGGAGGAAAACGAGTGGCTGCAACCCTTCCTCGACTACTTCAAGCATGGCAGTCTCCCTGACGACCCCGTCGCGAGACGCCAACTACAACGACGACTCCCCTTTTATCTTTATGAAGCAGGTGTCCTATACAGGCGGTCTCATGGACAGGAGGTCCTACTTCGGTGCGTCAATCGAGGTGAAGCCGAGAAGATCCTCCAGGAGATGCACCATGGAGTCTATGGCGGGCACCAAGGATGAGCTAAGATGTATCATAGCATACGTCTTGCAGGATACTACTGGCCTGGCGTCATGGCGGACTGCCTTCGGGTGGCCAGGTCATGCCACAACTGTCAAGTACATGGCGACTTCAAGCATCAGCCGCCGGTCCCGCTTCACCCTACAGTTCCCTCTTAGCCATTTGACGCCTAGGGAATCGACGTCATAGGCCTCATTGAGCCCCCGTCATCCGGGGGGATTGTTTCATCCTCGCCGCGACAGACTACTTCTCCAAATGGGTGGAAGCCGTCCCACTACGGGAGGTGAAGAGCGACAACGTCATCAAGTTCCTAGAGCAAAATATCATATATTGCTTTGGGATCCCACACCGCATCACCTCCGACAATGCCAAGGCATTCAAGTCCAACAAGATGTACAGGTTCATGGAGAAGTACAAGATCAAGTGGAACTACTCCAGCGGCTACTACCCTCAAGCCAATGGGGCGATCGAAGCCTTCAACAAGACGTTAGGCAAGATACTCAAGAAGACGGTGACAAGACACAAGAGAGACTGGCATGATCGTCTCTTCGAGTCCTTATGGGCGTACCACGTTACAGTCTGTACCCCGACACAGGCTACTCCATTTTCTCTCGTTTATGGGAGTGATGCCGTACTACCATTGGAAGTCCAGCTACCCTCCTTACGGGTGGCTCTCCAGGAAGGACTCACCCAAGATGAACAGGTACAACTTCATTTTCAGGAGCTTGACGCCCTTGAAGAGGAGCGACTTCATGCCCTGCAAAACCTGGAGCTCTACCGCCAAAACATGGTGAGAGCCTATGACAAGCTCGTCAAGCAGCAGGTATTTCGGAAGGGCGATTTGGTCCTCGTGCTTCGTCGACCCATCGTCATCACGCACAAGACGAAGGGGAATTTCGAGCCAAAGTGGGAAGGACCATATGTCGTCGAGCAAGTCTACGACGGGGGTGCATACCAGCTGATTGATTCCCAGGGAGTCCGGCCTATGCCTCCAATCAATGGAAGGTTCCTTCAAAAATATTTTTCTTAAATGTTGCCTCTTTCGTTGCCTTTTTTTCCTTGGGGAGACCCTTTTCAATGGGCTATCGGATCCATGATGCACTCTTCGTTGCATGTTGTGGATATTTTCTTGGTCTCCCCAGTTTTAACGGGCTCAGTCCAACACCAAAAAAACTGGTTTCCCCTACCACATCATGCTGTTGATTGATGTTTCGGCTACCCTAGGACTTGTCGGAGGGTGGCTCAATGTGTCAAGTTGCAGGCAGAGTGGCTCCTACACCCACAATGCACGACACGTATTAGGCGTATGCTTTCGGAGGCAGCGGAGACGATTACTTGGGCACTTCTGAGCGCCGAGACCCCGCGCCCTTCATGTTTCCTGTCATGCTTCATGTTCACTGAGGCTCGCATCCCAGGGGAGACTATAGGAAAAGATTCGTGGTGGCTACCTGGCCCAATGCAAGTTGGTTCGGTGCCTAGCCACATGACAACCCTGGGATACGCCACCAAAAAGCTCCAGATAAAATGCCAGAGGATTTTCTTGGTCCATAGAGGTGAACAGGTGCCTTCCAAGTTCTCAAGGTGGGTCTTCGAGAAGTCATGAAAGAAGAATCCCCGAGAAGTGCAAGCAAAATCCTCAAAAAGTTCAAGCAAGTTCATGAAGTCTGCGGCCAATCAATCCACACAAAAAAAATCCAGAATCTCCATGAAGCAATAAAAAAAAGAAAAATCCCAAGAGTCCAAGAAGCAGTCAAGTTGTCCCAAGCAGTAAGAGACACACTGGAAACAAGGCGGAAGGTAGATGTTCACCATCCCTCAATCAGGCATGAAGAAAAAATCGCCAAGCTGTTCTCCCAAAACCATCTATCCTGAACCTACCATACCCAAGTCCCTGGGTTCATGAGGCATGTACAGGGGGCATGGCGGACTGTGGGGCCCCTTCGCACCATGATGGGCCAGAATATGAATCTCTGTTGCCTCTCGGAAGCATCCCGAAACACGGCGTCTTCATACACGTACACCGAGGCTTATGCAGTTGTTGAGTTGTAATCGTCATGGTATTTCGACGATTCCCGATGACAAGTCCTTTGGTAGCCTTCTCGGATGTCACACCTATAGCTGGTGTATAACGGGAAAGGCAACATTTAAAAAAAACAACCAAACCTTCCTTTTCGTTTTCTTCCTCCTTGTTCGCTTTGTTTTGTTGGGTATTTCTAGTTGTTGTACTTCCCCAACATCTTTTGCAGGCAATGAATAGGTACTTGTCGGCGTTGCCAATGACAACCTGACGTCGAGTACTCTACACCAACCAACATCGCAGGCGTCCGGGGCAACCAACCCGTATGCCATGAACGTCGACGATATCCCGACGTCAAACCTCTACACCGACCTACACCGTGTTCGCATGGCGGCGCCGACGGCATCCCGGCGACCAATCACCTACACCAACATCAACGGTGAGCGCCGAAAGGCGACACTTGCATGCTCCTAAGGGTGGTGCCGATGTCACTCCGGTACCCCGTCTCCAAGAACAATGAAGCTTGGGGGCAATATCACCCCCTTGATCATCCATAAGGCCGATGGCGTCCCGGCATACCATCAGAATTGCCTCGCCATGCCATGGCAACCCACTATCCAAGGTGTAAGTGAGTTGTCGATGGTCTACTGACGCCTCACCTACATCATCACTGGAAGATCACGGGAGCAGTGTAATGCGCCAGTGCGGCTAGCATGAATCTGTGAAACCCTTCGATCTAGTCGGCTGACACCGCAACAGCTAGGCGGTCGCGACTAGGTCGATAAAACTTCTCCAAAATGTGGCATGGTA
Source organism: Triticum urartu (assembly GCF_003073215.2). Classification (NCBI taxonomy): domain Eukaryota; kingdom Viridiplantae; phylum Streptophyta; class Magnoliopsida; order Poales; family Poaceae; genus Triticum; species Triticum urartu. The sequence continues at coordinate 744,819,358 of NC_053024.1, forward strand.
TTGTGCTGGAAAATGGAGGTAAGCTGAGATTGCTTCATTGATCGGCGCCATAGAAGCTACATGGCCCAACAAGCTGTCTCAGAAAGTGGAAGGATCTACCCGCGTTATCTTTAAATTAAAAAAAACAAGGCTGCAAGTAAATTGCGCCCATCGGTCGAACATTTTCACCAAGTCAAGTTTGATCGCTCCGCGCTCGAACTCAACTTGGCGAGGGGGCATTTGGTCGACGAGATTTTGTCGCGCGAAGTATCTATGAGCGCGGAAAGTTTTTTTATAATGTTTTTCCTAACTTTTCTCTTAGAATCACAGGAGGAACAAATACAAATAAAGAGGCACGCCCAGGATAATCATCCGGGGGAACTGCTCCCAGGATAATCGCTAGCGACGCGATCCCTCAACAGAAAACTGGCGGCGCATCTGCAGGGCACGAGCGGCTCTTTCGTACCCTAGCCTCTGGCTATAAAAGCCATCAACTCCTTTGGCACAGAGGGCACGGAGACCACGCAGCTACGCCGCAAGGCTGCCGCCCATTACACGCATATACACCACCCCGCAAGGCTTTTTCATCCTCTGATCTCTAGACGCACGTCCGGAGAGAAGACCCCCGCTAGCACCACACCCATCCATCATACGTCTACGCGGGCACGCAGCCGGCAGAAGACCAGATCGCATCAACAGGTCAATGCAGCCGGGCAAGAACACCAGCGCCAGCGACATGGACACCAAGCTCACGTTCCTGAAGGGTGAGATTTTGATCTAATACATCTATTTTCTGCTATCTCTTTCTCTCTAGCATGTATGCGCTACGCGGAGAGTGTGTACCGGTCTCTGGAGACGACACTTGTGTGATATCGTCGCCGCCACCGGAGACGACTGCACCGGAACAACAAACTGCACCGACACCGCCGGAGATCGTCTATGCCAAGCCTTTTATTTTCAGGTGTCATGTTCTTGGCACGAGATGACTCGGGAGCTGCCGGAGCTCGCCAACGACGCTGCCCAACCGCTAGCCCCGGTGCCCTTACCATGGCGGCCTTCATGGTGCTTGGTGAACGCCTCATGGCGTACAGGTCGCGACGCACAGATTGCCATGAACAAGGCCACGGTGAACAGGTTCATGGCAAAGGGTACACCGGCGTACAGGTTTTGCATCACGCTCTTGGAGGAGATGAAGTGGTGCAACCGGAGCTCGCTGACGACACAGCCCGAGACTCGCCTTCCCCTTCACGGTGTACAGGTCCTTGGTGGAACCAATATCCGCAACGACGGATCTAAGACCGGTTCCTCCTTCATAAGGCTCGCGTCCCTAACGAACAGGTCAATGGCGTACAGATCCTTCACCGAACCAAAGATTGCAATGACTCTATACAATACCGGTCCCTCCTTCGAGAGGCGCGCCCACCATGGCGGACAGTTCCTCGGCGTACAGGTCCATGGCATCGCCGGCGCACAGGTCACTCTTTCGCGTAGTACCATCCCAAGGCGATGCGGCCTCTGCGATACCACTTTCCACGGCCCCGTGAGGCGGCCCCTTTGTCTTGGCGGACCGCCGAATACTCGGCGTCTAGCCGAGACGAGGTGCCAACCACCCCGGCACTACTAGAAAAAGGGCTATAGATGGGATTGACACTAATGGCGCACCTGACAAGCGGTGCGCCATTAGTATATACTAATGGCGCACCACCTTCTGATACGCCATTAGAGTTGAAACTACTAATGGCGCACCTGGCACAGGGTGCGCCATTAGTATCAATTTTTTTTTGAACTAGTGCGCCTGTCCAGACATACTAATGGCGCATCCAGACAAAGTGCGCCATTACTAGTGCGCCACTAATGTTGTTTTTTTTATTATATTTTTTTATTCCTTTTTTTGCAAAACTACTAATGGCGTACTGTTCCACCGTGCGCCATTACTAGTTTAAACTAGTAATGGCGCACTGTGGGACAGTGCGTGTAACATCCCAAATTTTCAATTTGGAATGTTATACATTAGATCATCATGCATATCATATTTTCTTGCATTTTGGTTGATCCTAGAAATTTCACGCAACTCAAGGACCCTCGGAGAGAGTTGGAGATTTCGTTATTTTCATATTTGGGAGTTTTCTCAAATTTGAAAAGAGGATCATTTGGTTTATTAATTTCATCTTCAATTATTTTTCCAATGTCAAAAATATAAGAGAGGGAATAATATGACTTTCCCAAAATATAGGAACAATGAAGATTTAATAAATAGATCAAATTTTGTTTGCCGGTGTTTGTTTGCGTTTTATTTGAATAAGGAAAAATGCGCGTTTTTGAAAATTGCATTTTAGGCCCGGAGAAAAGTTCATTTTGTTCGACTCATTTTTAGGAGTCGGGGAAAATTTACTTTGAGAGTTTTGGAGCCCGTGTAGATGTTCTTTTCTGTGTTTTCCTGCGCGCGAAATCAGTTAAAAAAATTCGCAGGCTAGCCGGGCCAAAGGCCCAGCCAGCCACCGCCTCAGCCTCCCTGCGCGCGCAGCATGCAGCAGCGCCAGGAGCCGGCCGGCCGCCGCCTCGCCTCTTGCTCTAAATCGAATCCTAGTAGGATTCTTATCCCCCTTTCCTTTGTTTCATTTTCCTATTCCTACTCTTTTTCTTGTCCCCTACCCCAAGTAATCCCCCCCCACCTATATAAATACCCCCATAACCCCCCCTCTCCTCACACCAAAACCCAAGCCCCTCTCCTCCCCAAGCCGTGCCCCACCCCGCACCGCCGCCCCTCACCCACGCCGCCGCCGCCCTTGTGCATCGCCGCCGCCGCCCAACGCCGCCGTTCGCCGGAACCTTGCCGAGGTAGCCGCGCCGCGTCTCTCCTATCCCCTCGGTTCGGTTTTTCTTATAAACCGTTTCGATTCTTTTCTTCTCTACCGATTCGTTTTCTTTTCGGTCCTTCGCTAAACCGTTCCGGTTTTCTAGATCGGTTTTTCGTTTCTTTTCGGTCTTTTTCTTCCGAAACCCTAGATCGGTTTCGTTTTCTTTTTCCGGTTTAGTTGCCTAGAGATCGTTCGCCGGACCGTTCGTCCTAACGAACGTGATCACCGGATTCTTCTAGGTTAACGAACGTCCGTTCGTTTAACCGTTCTTCGTTTTCTTTTCGTCGGATTTATTCCGCGATCGCGATCTCAGATTCGATCTTCGTTCTAGTTTTTCCCCTCGCTCGTTTATCGGAATCAGGTGATTCAAGCGCCTGGAGTTTCGTCTCGAAACCGCCGTTCCGTCTAATCAACTTGAACAAGCTTTTGCTACAGTAAAATTTGACCTAGTTTCAACTTGCTAGAACCGAGTTGTTTTCTTCCGCCGTTTGTTTTCCGTCGTTTGTTCGGTTCTTTCTTTCTTTGCAGCCGGAGTTCTTAAGTTGAACTTTCTGGTTCGTTCTCTTGTTCGAGTTTTACCTATGCATTAGATGAGTACTTATTGTGTGCTTGTTGTTTGTCTGCGATAGATTACCCGGATTGCGCCGCCTGTTACTTCGAAACCCTAGGACTCGCGGATCATCAGCAAGGCAAGTAACACTTTGATCATACCTTTTCTACAACCCATGTTTTATTGCATTAGATCAATCCGCTCACATTGCATGATTAGGATCTAATTAAATTGTGGGATGGGAAGTAGATGAGGTAGTACCTATTACCTGTATTACTATGAAACCTTTGGGAGTTACTTCTACGTTTGCTTATTATGCCATGCTATGCTAGTAGACGTGGATTGGGTGAGTGATATCCATGACAGATGTGAGTTTGTTAATTTTAATGGTTTATCTAAGGTGGCAACTTAAACACACATCTGGGTGGATTGAGGCACCTGATGTCTATCAGGACTTGCCTGTTTTTTTCGGACCGCCACCCAGGCTCAAAGGGATCATAAGATCATTCATGCTAGTAACTTCCGTGTGCAGCCACAAGCCATTATGGGCTCTGGCATAGTTGACTAAGTCGTGCGAACTCTTACAGGGTAGACTAGCAGATGTAGGGGAAGTAGGTGTACCGGTCTACCCGAACGTAAGGTGCTAGCGCTTCTGAAAGACTGTGTCTCGGTCATCCGTCTTCTCAAACACCATGTAGTGCGAGAAACCAAACGGAGGCGATCGAGTCTTGTGGGGAAAAGTGCGCAAACCTTTGCAGAGTGTAACAAACTAATCATGATTAGCCGTGTCCCCGGTTATGGACAACTTGAGTATCTAGTACTTGAATATCATGTGAATCTCAACATGTTACTCTAATTAATATTGATGGGTTTTAATTGTTCACTTAATTGGGATCGGAATGCTGTCAACCATTCTCGATGTTTAACAACTACCATGATAGTTAAATAAATTTATTCCTTTCCAGTAGGGAAAAATTGGCTTTACGCAAAACTATAACCATAGAGCTTTCCACCAGCCATATATGCATATAGTATAGCTGTTTCATTCCATTACTCTCTATGTGTTACATTGCCAGCATATTCCATGTGCTGACCCGTCTCGGGCTGCAACTTTTCATGTTGCAGACTTTTCAGACGACGAGTAAGGTGCTTTTAGGTCGTGGTTCTATACTCAGTGATGCCGCTGGAGTTGATGGACCCATTTATCTTCCGAGTCTTCCGCTGTTATCGTTATTAGATGGCCTTAAGCCATATTTATTGTAATAAGTTCTTTTTGAGCCATCGATGTAATAAGTGTGTGATTGCAACTCTGCTATAAATCCTCGATGTACTGTGTGGTGTCAGCATTACTGATCCAGGGATGACACTGTAGCACAGTAGACTTGATCCATTCGGGTCGGGTCGTTACAGTGCGCCATTAGTATGTTTTTTTTGCAAAACTACTAATGGCGCACCACCTGAAGGTGCGCCATTAGTAACCTGGATTACTAATGGCGCAATTAGAGTTGGTGCGCCATTAGTAAGTGGGCAGCAACAAGATATTTTGGACAGCCTCTCCTACCCACACTCACTTTCTCCCCACTTCATTCTCTCCACCTCCTCCTTGTCTCGGGTGCCTCCTCTTTTTCACCTCATTTCCACCATAGATTCATTCAATTTAAGTGGTTAAATTACCTTGTTTTGATAGGTAAGTAAGGGGGGAAGCTATATTTATGTTGTTCTCCCTACAACAATGTGCACATGCACTTTTTATGGCCTAGCTAGATCTATGTATGTTCGTGGTGTTGCATATGTTTGTGGTGTTGCATATGTGTTTGTGTTTGGAGGTGTACCGGTATTTGAAATGCGATAGTTGCCAATATTTTGCCGGAATGTTGATTCATTTCCGTTTCGGCGAGAATTTTGGCATTAAGCATTCTTTTTGGTCCTATTTTTAGGGAAAGTCATGCCAAATTTTTTCTTGGTTCTAAAATATCGTTTTGCTCTACCCCGCAGGCGACCATGGTCCGCATGATGACCGAAGGCATCGTGAATAGGTTTTTGAGGTCCGCGAAGGCCGAGATGTTTCAAAAGAACGAGACGGAGATAAGATGTCCGTGTCGAAGATGCAAACTGAAGAGCCTTATTGCGGACCCGGAATCCGGGCAGGTGCGGGACCACCTGCTCTTGCGTGGTTTCATGGATGGCTATCGGTGGCAAGGTGATGAAGATGACTACGAAGTCGTCCATGGGGGCCGGGCAAGAAATGAGGAAGGGCAGCAAGACAACCACCGCGGCTTGGGCGGGCGAGAAGACGAAGAATCCCCAGGAGATGATCACGACGGTGATGCTGTACACAGTCATCATGTAGAAGATGCAGGACATGATGATGAGGAAGATGCCGGAGCAGAGGACGGGCATGATCATGAAGATGATGATGCCGGCGGAGCAGACGACGCTGGACCATCGATGGGCTGGGTGCAGGACCCTCATATTCAAGAGCTGCTTCTCAAGCAGACGGATAACGCAAGAGCTGCCGCCTGAGAGAAAGCCAAGATGGATCAACTTGAGTTAGATGCGGTTACTCCATTGTATGAAGGATGCAGGCCCGAGGATACCCGCCTGAAAGTAACGCTCATGGCTCTGGAGATGAAGGTAAAACACAAAATGACCGACGCATGCTTCGAGGAGAACATGTCATTCTGGCACGAACGTCTTCCTAAGGGGAACAAGTGCCCGACCAGTTTGGAGGAGGCGAAGAAAATCGTGTGTCCTCTGGATTTACTGCACGTGAAATACCATGTGTGCATGAACAATTGCATCATTTATCGGGACGAGCACGCGGAGTCTACCATATGTCCGGTGTGCGGCGTCACTCGATACTAGAAGAGGAAGAAAGCTCCTCGAAAAGTGGTGTGGTACATTCCGATCACTCCTCGTCTGCAACGGTATTTCGCAGACCCTAAGGTAGCAAACCTCCTGCGTTGGCACGCGGATAGAGAGGAGAAGAAGCGAGAAGATGACGCAAATGATGCTGAGTCACCCTAAGGATGCGAGCCAGTGGCAAGCGTTGAACTTCGAAGACCCAGAATTTGGGAACGATCCAAGGAACATCGTGCTGGGTGCGAGCACCGATGGAGTCAATCCGTTTGGCAGCCAGAGAAGCACACATAGCACCTGGCCTGTGTTTGTGTGGATGTACAACCTTCCCCCCTGGTTGTGCATGAAGAGGAAGTACATTCACATGAGTATGCTAATTGAAGGACCGAAACAACCAGGGAACGGCATCAATCTGTATCTGGGGCTGCTGAAAGAGGAGCTTGACACGCTGTGGAAAACGCCAGCCAATACGTGGGACGCCGCAGAGAAAGAATATTTCCCTATGAGAGCCGCGCTGCTCACGACGGTGCATGACTATCTCGGTTACGGATATGTCGCGGGGCAGGTGGTCCACGGATTTTCTGGATGCGTCAGGTGCATGGATGACACAACGTATCGCCAGCTAGATAGAGATCCTGGGTCTTCGAAAACCGTGTTCATGGGACATCGAAGGTGGCTTCGCGACGATGACCCGTGGAGAAAACGCAAGGATCTGTTCGATGGTGAAAGCGAACCCCGAGGACGCCCGCGTACGAGGAGCGGCGAGGAAATAGACGAGCTGTTGAAAAATTGGAAAGATTGCCCACTGCCGGGAAAGAAGCAAAAGGCGCCAGAGCTGGGAAAGAAGCGAAAGGCGCCAGAGCCGCTGCTGAAGGTATGGAAAACGAGGTCTGTTTTCTGGGACTTGCCGTACTGGAAGATCCACCGTGTGCCTCACAGCCTTGATGTCATGCATATCACGAAGAACGTGTGCGAGAGTCTGCTTGGTACCCTGCTCAACATGCCAGAGAGGACCAAAGATGGGCCGAAAGCAAGGGCAGACTTGAAATCAATGGGCATCAGGCAGGAGCTTCACACTATATATGATGATCATGATGATGAGGCGAAGCAGGACACGGAAAGTCGTCGCAAAGGCAAGAAGGCCAAGAAGACCGGAAATGACTACCCTCCCGCGTGCTTCACTCTAAGTCAGGAGGAGATCGAGCAGTTTTTCACCTGCCTCGTAGGAGTAAAACTTCCTTACGGTTACGCGGGGAAGATAAGCAGATACCTAGACCCAGCGAAGCAGAAGTTCAGCGGGATGAAGTCTCAAGACTGTCACGTGCTGATGATGCAGATACTTCCAGTTGCAATCCGTGGGATCATGGACGCGCACGTCCGTGAAACCCTATTTAGCCTATGCAACTTTTTCGACATCATCTCTCGGAAGTCTGTTGGCGTGAGGCAACTCAGAAGGCTACAGGAAGAGATCATGGTGATACTATGCGAGCTTGAGATGTACTTCCCGCCCGCATTCTTCGACGTTATGGTGCATCTGCTGGTCCATATTGTGGACGATATCATCCAACTCGGGCCGACGTTCCTGCACAGCATGATGCCGTTCGAAAGGATGAATGGTGTCATCAAAGGATACGTTCGCAACATGTCACGTCCAGAGGGAAGCATAGCCAGGGGCTTTCTGACCGAAGAGTGCATCTCCTACTGCACGAATTATCTAGGCATCGAGAACCCCTTTGGTATGCCCGTCAACAGGCACCTCGGCAGGCTCGCTGGATGGGGTCACCGTGAGGGTCGTTGCGAAATGCATGTCGACTTCGAGGGTCGACTCGCCGACTTTGAAAGAGCAAACCTAGTCACGCTACAACACATAGACGTGGTCGATCCTTGGGTGGTACAGCACAAAACCTTTATTAAGAAGACGTACAATGACCGAGGCCAACAGAGGACGGACGGAGATATACTCAAAGAGCACAACTCATGTTTCACGCGTTGGTTCAAGCAGAAGCTTCTGTCGTACCCTTTACATGAGGATTCTTCCACGGAAGAACAACTCATATTCGCCTTGTCACAGGGCGCCGAGCACAACCTGATGACCTATGAGGCGTACGATATCAACGGCTACACATTCTACACCGAGGCCAAGGACATGAAGAGCGATGGTTATCAGAACTCCGGGGTAACGATGGAATCCTACACCGGTAACGACAATGACAGATACTACGGAAGGATCGAGGAGATCTGGGAGCTGAGCTACGCTGGAGAGAAGGTCCCGATGTTCCGTGTCAGATGGGCCAAGAGCGTCCTAAAAGAAGACCGGTATTTCACCACCATGGTTATACCCGAAGCCAAATCCAAGACCGCGGGCGCAAACGTCACCGCAAAAAATGAGCCATGGGTACTGGCTTCCCAAGTGGACCAATGCTTCTTCATTACTGACCCATCAAAGCCCAGTCGTGTTGTCATGAGGAGAGGCAAAAGGAAGATCATCGGAATGGATGGAGTAGCCAATGAGCAAGACTTCGACAAGTACGGCGACCCGAGGATCGAACATGACGACGATGATGAAGTAGCAGCATACACCACAAGAAGAAGCAGGACCACCCTACCTAAAGGACGTCCGTTCCACAGAAGAACTCCATTTGCGAAAAAGAAGGGCAAGAAGATTCTGAACAGATAGCTAGCTAAGATCGATTGTATTTAAATCGTAGCCTTCATTTCTCGATTGTATTTCATGGGTACTTTTTGAACTATCATGAATATTTTTAAATTTCATGGACACTCGATCTCGATCCCCCTCCATCTCGATCGCTATCCCACCTCGCCAGATCCGGTCCCCCTCGCCGCCGAGCACCCCCCGGTCCACCGGCCGCCGCCGCCGACCCCCCGCACCCTCGATTCCCCTACTCAATCGCCGCCGCCGACCCCCCCGCACCCCTCCCCTACTCAACCGCCGCCGCCGACCCCCCGCACCCCGCGCACCCTCCCCCGCTCCACCGGCATTACTGTTTGATTATATTTTTAAAAAAATTATTACTGTCTTATAAAAAAATATTACTGTTACTGTCTTATAAAAATATATTACTGTTATGATTTAAACAAGTTTAAAAAATTATTACTGTCTTATAAAAAAGATACTAATGGCGCACCACGGTGAGGTGCGCCATTAGTATGGATGTACTTATGGCGCACCGAGGGGTGGTGCGCCATTAGTATTGTGCCATTGCTATAAGAAAAAAAAATACTAATGGCGCACCAGGGTGAGGTGCGCCATTAGTATGGATGTACTTATGGTGCACCGAGGGGTGGTGCGCCATTAGTATTGTGCCCGGCCCCATCCATATTCCCTCCCTGGCCCCTCCCTATCCCCTCTCTCTCCCTCGCCCTCGCCCTCGATCCCCTTCCCCTCTCCTCTCCCGACGCTGCTGCCCCGCCGCCTCGACGCTGCCCCGCCGCCCCGACGCCGCCTCGACCCCGCCCCGACGCCGCCGCCCCGCCACCTCGACGCTGCCCCGCCGCCTCGACGCGACCTCGCCGCCCGGACGCCGCCCCGTCCACACCACCGTCGCCGGAGCACCACCACCACCCGGACCTCGTCCCCGACATCCTCCCCGCGCCCCACTGCCCTATCCCTACGGCCCTCGTGAGCTCCCCCTCCTCCTCTCCCCCTCTCCCCCTCTCCCCCTCTTGACTGGTTACTTGTGATTTTTTTTTGCTTCTCCAGCCATGTTTGTGTCTAGAACTCTAGATCATGGAGGAATCGCCCTCTCTGGTGCCGCTTCTCTGGGGTAAATTTAGCACTTTCTCAGTGGAATTGCAGTGTAATTCTTTTGTGTGTTTTAAGTGGTATTTACAGTGTACTTTTAGTGCAATTACTGTGCATTTTCAGTGAAATTTACACTGTAATTGTTAGTGGAATTTACACTGTAAATGTTAGTGGGTTTACAGTGTACTTCTAGTGGATTTTTGCTCTGTATTTGCAAGTGGCATTTTTAGTGGAATTACTGTGTATTTCCATGGTTTTTACACTGTAATTATTAGTGTAATTTTGGGCCTTTGTATAGTTGATTCACAGCAGCAGCAACTGTAATTTTTCTGTAATTCGGCTTGTGGTTAGATGCCATCAGTTTTGGTCCTTTTCATCCTCCTGTAGTTAGCTTAGTCCACCTTTTGTTAGATTTTAACCCTTTTAGCTGCTTTCTGTACGGGTTTGAATTGCTCAGAGCGTGTACCATTTATAGTTTAGTGTATGGACCTGTTTAGAAGTGATTTGCGGGGCAGAGGCAATTTGCGGGGCAGAAAGAACAAAGGAACAGGGACACAAGACATATGACACTTGTCATCCTTTAGTTGGCTGAAAAATATGGCTGAAAACGAATTAGATTTCATCCGGATGTAGAATAGACAGTCCCTTCTCTTATCGGGGTGGAACTCCCAACTTCACAAACAATTCCACATGATGCGGCGCCGATTGCGGAGTGATCTGTAGCAAAAGGTTCAGACCAAAGTGTACTGTAGTTCACTGTAGTCTGTAGGTCATTGAATTCTTAAAATCGTCGTCCGAGTTCCGAAGTGCAAAGGTCATGCGAGGCACAATACTTCCTCCATCTTGGTTTATAAGACATGCGCATCGTTCTAGATTGACAATTTAACTAGCTAAATATGTAGCCAAAAACAAGACATCTATGCTATCTCACATCTAAGGTGTGCTACTGCACTACAGATTACCTGTTCTCTGGTTCAATTGTTGGTTCTATCTAATAATGCTGAGGGTTCTACTTTGGGGCTTTTTGATTCCAAGCAAACCTAGCTGATTTTTATCAAGAGGCCAAACATTCATCTAGTTTTGCTATGAACTGCTGCTAATGTATGATGTTTTCCTATGAATTTGCTATGTGGTACTGCTTATATATGCTAGAACTAATTTTGATATGGATGTGCTGATTGTGTCAAGTAGTAGTACAAGGTTGTTGCCCTCTGGAGGCTACCATTGTATTTGCATAGAGGAAATATTGATGGCCTATCTGTCCTACATATTGTGCTTTGGATGTGCTTTGGCCTGATTGTTCACAGCAATATATATATACTGTGGTAATACTAGTGTAGGCTTGTATAGTTGTATAGTTTCAGATGTCTCCTGTTCTGGGTCATGGACTTTGTGCCATGGCCACATTGGTTGGCCTCAATTTGGCCTGACAAATGATGGTCTACTAGCTGGCAAGATGCTTTGGCAGAAGTTCGGAATTGTTATGCTTTGGCAGGTACCCCGGGAGGCCCTTGAGTTTGCTGGAATGTCGATTAACTTCCGTTCCGGCAAATTCGGGTACTCCATATGTCCTATTTTCAGCAAAGGTCATGCTGAAATTTTCCATGAATTTTAGCATGACTTTGCTAAAAATAGGACATATGGGGTACTTGTGACTAATGCATGGGCCGGGGTATCTTAGTAGTTAATTAAGTAGGATCAAGTGCCCATTTATTCTAGCTGCATTTGACCAAACTTTGTTCCTATTTAGAGAGAAACATGGCCAACAATGATGAGGCCGGGGGTTCGGGCGTCAAGGAATTCTGGGAGCTGTCCCAGGAGATGGAGGAACAACCTCACTTCCCCACCGATCCTGAGACCACTGATGGTACCGCCGAGGATGACCCCACTGATGCCACCACTGATGGTGCCGCCGAGGATGCCACCACTGATGATGGCGGCGCACGCACAAATGGCAACCAACCGAAGAGGCAACGGAAGGACCGGCGCCCGACCGTGCTCCGCACCCTCAAGGAGGAAGTTACTGAAGTGGACTCCGACGGGAATCCAACGGCGCCCGAACGAATAGTCAAGGGGTACTCGCTTCAGCTCGGGTGCATTCTCCGGAGCACCGTCTCGATCAACACCGAGAACCTGAGGCATCCTGACCGAGGGAATTTGCGCAACCTCCTCTTCACAAAGCTGCACGAACGATACAAGTTCCCCGCTGAATTTGAAAACACAAGCCTCAAAGGGAATAAAGTGAACAGTTCTGCCCTCACGAAGATGAGCACGGCCCTGTCTACTTGGAAAAGCAATGTGAAGAGAATGATCGAGAAAGGTGAGAGTTATGACAAGATCAAGGAGAAAAATCCTTCGATCACCGAAGATGACTACAACGACTTCAAGATCAATTGCTCGAGCACCGCAAACTCTGAATCAAGTAAGTGGGGGAAAGAAATGCGGGAGCTGAACTTAGGGGAACACACACTCGGTCCCGGCGGTTACAAAGTGGCGGAGCCTATATGGGACAAGGAGGAGGCGGACTGTGCCGAGCAAGGCCTACCGCCCCTCTTCGATAAATACGGTGACAAGCAGACCAGGAACTTTGTCAGGGCCCGGTACAAGAAGGACCCGAAAACAAAGGAGCTTACCACGGATCCGAAGACCAGGGCGCTTGAGCTTGTTCTGGTAAGGAATACACCCCCGCGTAATTAGCTCCATATGGTTGCATTCTAATTAATGAAGCCAAATTTCTAAATGGTTCACATTCCTTCCGCAGGCGACTGAAAGTAGTAGCGCGGGGTCGACTAAGAGCAACCCTTGGGACACCACTCTAAATAGGGCGTTGAATGTAATGAAGAACAAGGATAAGCTCAGTAAGCCGACGTCAGCTGGTCGTGTGGCCGGCAAAGGCTTGTCGACAAAATGGTCGTCATACTATAACACTGGTGGGCGAAAGGAGAAAAAGACCAGCTCAGAAAGCCAGGCGCGCGAGGTTCAAGAACTCAGGGCACAGGTGGCGCGGATTCCGGAGATTGTCCAAGAGCAAGTGCAACAACAACTCGGAGCGACGATCACCGCCATTGTGCCTACCTTGATCCAGGGGATTAGTGCGTGGACTGCGGGCGGCCAACAGGGGCCGCCCCCGATTCCTAGCTTCACGGCCAGCAACTCGCAGAACGCGATGGCGGGGCCATTGGTGTCTCCAGCGGAGGCGGCATTGGTGTCTCCGACGCCGGCACGGGAGCTTAATGCACCCGGGTGTACGCCGGCCGGCACCTCTGCAGCAAGCGGCCCCTCCGTCAACTGCACGCCCGCCGTTGGCGGTGCCTCCACATTAGCCGAGCTCAACGCCATCATCACGGTAACTAATTAAGCCTCTCTCGGCCGAGGACTTCATTTCCTTGCCTTTGACTGGGCATCCCTGACGCCCTACATGTTTTCGCAGGGCGCCGCCGACATTCCGTGCACTCTCCTGCACTTCGTGAACAACGAGTTGGTCGATGTCGCCAACGGCAAAATCATTCAACCGGGCAACCCCTTGTTCCACGGTACCCAGATGCCACCCAACTTGTTTAGGGTTCAACTAGTTCGGGTGCTGCCAGGCTGCGACGAGTTGTTACCTCTGATTCGACCCGTCGGGGCCGACGATGATGACGTGATGACCCTCAGCGCCTGCCTGAGCTGGCCCCTGCTTTGGCCGAAGAGCCAAATTCGTTTGGGGGCGGGGGACACCACCCCAAAGACAACACCGCCAGTCGTGCCGGCGCCAAGTCGGCCCCATGGCAAGACCGCCGCAACGGTGCCGGACATCCCTATGCCACTGGATCCAAACATGCATATGGCACAGGATCAGAACGACGACGACGACGATACATTTGCCAACGTCGATCAGTACTTTGCCGATCATGGGTACGGTGGCGACTTCATGGGGCCTCCTTCTCAAGAACCCAACCCAACAAAAGACGTGTGCGATCTAGCTGGTACCGCGGAGAAGCCAAGTTGCAACAGGCGTCGTCTGCCGTTCAGCTCTCAGGAGACGCCTCCAGCTGCCGACTTCACCGAGCCTCAGATAGGCGAGGTGCGAAATATTATCAGCCCCAACACACTCAAGAAGGCGGTCTGTGAGCAGAACTCGGTCCCATTACAGGAGAAGAAGAAGGCACGCAAAAGAAAGACTAACAAGGGTGCGGGCCAGCCGGCACCGAGTACGATCCGTGCTCAGGACGGGCCACCTGCACCTGAGGATATCTCGAGGAGGGTGCATGTGGCGGTTAGGCCGATGCTACCGAGAAATATGCTCGATGCTGCAACCGGTGCTATGCGGAGTCTGCATGACAGTGTTCTTTCTTTGGAGAAGCGGCGTCTCGGAGAGAAGGATGTGGCATACCCGGTTTTCGCGGCCAAGGTGCCAGAGGGCAAGGGCTTTGTGGATAACTCCATTGGGGGTACGATCGTCCTGCGGTTTGATGACATCCACGCTATGTTGAACCTTCATCCGCTGCACTACACCTTCGTTCGGCTATTTTCACTGAGTATGGAGATGCGGATCATTCGCCACAAGACCCCGACATCGTGATAGTCGACCCCTTCTACATGCGTGCCAAGATCTTGGGCAGCGCTGGGGACCAGCAAGTCGCGAGTTCTTACCTCGAAGGCGTCATTCTGGCAAACCAAGATAAGGATAACTTCCTCGTGCCTTACTTTCCCGAGTAAGTCCTCCCCTCAACCGCCCCGTAACATATGAATTCTTAGATTTCGATCATTTTTCTTTTAACATTCCGTGTTTTCTGCAGTGACACACGTTGCACGCTCATCCTCCTAAGCCCCAAATATTCCATGGCCACGTATTTCGACCCGGACCGTCAGTCGAACGTAGACTACACAAATGTCAAGAAGGTTCTTGATGATGTTCTCCCCGGCTACGTCAAATCTGGAGGCACCTTCACCAGGCCTATTCGTAAGTATGGCAAGCACGTGTTCTCCCACAATACGACGTTCTGCTGCGTCAAGCAGCCGCCTGGCGGTCAGAAGGGTGCCTACTACGCCATCCATCACATGCGGGCGATCGTACGGGACCATCATCAACTTCTGCTACCGAGTAGACTCAAAGATTGGGCCGCGAGCGTGTCGGCAATCCAAGACGCGGACATCAGACAAGAATTCTTCCGCATCCAGTCGGAGTTTGCGGAAATCATCCATCAAGATGTCCTTCGTACCTCGGGGCAGTTCTACCTCAGAAATCAACCGTCCAACAGTGACATCGACACAATCCTACAAATGCAGGCTGACAACGCCCGTTGTTTCATGACTCCCACGATAGACGGCGGCTTCATCCACGCTCCGGTCCCTTGAGTCGAGTCGAAAGCAGTGATGCTGTGTCTAGTTCTGAAACATCGATTGGCTCATGTTGTAATTAAACTTTAATGAACTTGTAGTATGTCTCTTTGGTTTCGAGAGTCGTTCAACTTAGATGTAATCGATGCTATTAATGTCTTGCTTTTCCCTTCCGATCGTTCTGTTGCATACTTATATATTGCTTATGTATTGTCTGTGAATTGGTACTAACGTTTCGTTTGGCTACTGCATAGCGATGCCGTGGTATGTCGTGTACAAGGGTAAGGTTCCCGGAGTCTACAACGACTGGGAGGAGTGTCGGAGACAGGTTCACCGATTCAGCGGTAACAGTAACAAAGGGTACACCACTAGGGCCGAGGCCGAATCTAGATACGCCCGCTATCTAGCGGGAGAGGGGAGGGAGCGTTGGAGGAACCGGATGAAGACGAGTTTCATCGTGATGATGCTCATCGTGATGACCGCAGCTCTCTTCTATGTGATGGTAGTTTAAATGATCGATATCGACTTGTAATGTGAAGACAAACTCGCGGTCTCGAGACTTGTAATATAATGTTCTATCTTTGTTCGGTCTTTTCAATTCGGAGACTAATATGATGAATTGTATACGGAGACTAAAATGATGAATTGTATTCAGAGACTAATCTTCTATTGTATTCGATGAATCTGTTGTTGATGTGTGCTGTCTATATTTTGTTCAATTATACATTTTGTAACCTGTGCAAAAAACAGAAAATTAAAAAATAAAAAAACCTAATATTCATACTAATGGCGCATCACATCATAGTGCGTCATTAGTATGACAAAGGATACTAATGGCGCATCATTAAACAGTGCGCCATTAGTATGCCGAAGTTACTAATGGCGCATCCTGTTGTTGTGCACCATTAGTATGCCAAAGCACCTGGGTATACATGGCCCCCTGGGAGGCATACTAATGGCGCACTATTGTATATACTAATGACGCATCTGAGATGCGCCATTAGTATACCAGATACTAATGGCGCACCAGTGGTGCGCCATTGGCACTAATGGCGCACCGCTAATGCACCATTAATGGCCAAATTAGGCGCGCCATTAGTAGGCCTTTTCCTAATAGTGCGGGCACGCCCATGTGAGCGCGCGTTGGTTTTTTTTATACTGACGCCGGTCTCGCCAAACCGTTACTCCCGCAAGGAGCAGCCCCTTGAACACCCCGATGAAGCAACAGGTCATCAAGAAGTCTGAGCCGACCGCGACCCATGCTACCCCAACACCAACTACTCCAACGCCGCCAAGACCGACGAGGCATGACGGCGAGGGCGGGCGCGGCCACCGCTAAGGCCACGTCACTTGCGGCGCGTGTGCCGACGAGGACACGGGCTCTGCCGCTGCCCACACACACATCACCATCATCACGCATGGAGGACGAGAAGCGAAGACGACGAAGACGACCACATAGCTTAATCGGAGGTATCTCGCGGAGCAACCCGCGGGAGTAATTAACCGGGAGCCTTCCGAGGCCCCGGGAACCAGGAGACAGCAATCACCATAGTCAGGCTGGCTGCGCTAGTAGGCCACGGAGCACACTTTTTCTTTACGGGATCTTGTACTTTTGTTTCTCAAATGAGATTAATGAAATACTCGTTTCCCGCATCCTTTTCTTTATGTACTACTGTACACTGGAACGCCCGCAATTTTTTATTTCCCCTAGCGCGTAGAGAAATAATAACACGATAACCATCGTTGTTTGTTATTATTTTTCGTGTCAAACATTCTCTTTTGGTACAAGCTGCAAAATCATATTTAGTTGGGTAATGATTTACAACTACTGGCCCGCCCACGCATTCCGCCGACCGCGCGTTTGCCATTGGATCGAGCGGCATCCAACTATCCAACTCGTGTCGCGTGTCCCCGTGGATCAACAATACTTCTCGTCTCGCTCCCTTATCCTTTTCGCGTGTCATCACTAACATCTCGTCTCTCAAGATGGCTCCCCTCCCCTCCTCTCTCTCCATGAACGGCATGGTCTCGACTGATTCCGTCCTCTCCTCTCTCTCTTTCCACCTCTAGACCCATATTTGCGGTACAGTCTCCATGGAAGCTTAATGCTGCACCCGACAGCTGTCAACATTGGAAATGGCAAGCACCAGTGCTCGAAACATGAGTCACTAAAGGTTGCGGTGCTGCTACTGGCAACAGGTAGAGGAGCTACGACGACAGTGACAACGAGCTGCATGTTTTTGCTGGAACCAGCGAATATTTGTGCTGCAACCAGTGATCGGTGAAGCTGCTACCGACAATTTTTTTGCTGCAATCATTCATGGTTAGCTACGATCCCGCAACAACGGTGACGTCGTTTTTTCTTCTATTTTTTCATTCTTTTTTTCTAGCATTAGAGATTTTTTTTGCCACATCCATTGACTTAGCTACGATCCCCGACAGCAAGACGATATTTTTGTTGCAACGATGTCGGATTTTTTCTACTACCATCAATGGCTTTTGCTACATCCATTCTTCACGACTTCTGGCGAGCTTTAACCGGCTTGCAGCAGGCTCCAACCTCGATTGACATGGCATAACGACAACCACACGATGCTACAACAGTACAGTCACGGACCCACAACCGCAACTTGTTTTTGCTGGAACAAGTGAGCGCGACGATCACCATGGTTAGCGCGGCCAGCGAGACGAGCCTGGCAATCACCACAGCAAGCGCGGCCATCGAGACAAGCTATACGGACACCATGTGAGCACTGACAGTTAGACAAGCGCGATGGTCTCCACGGCAAGGTCATTGGCGCTGGGGTCGTCGGGAGGTAATGAGTTGCGGCGGCACGTGGGAGAACAAACAAAAAAGCAGGGGGAAGAAAGAAGATGATGCACGGGCCAAATCCAACAACTGTCTACAAGTGTATCGGGCGACTGCATGGCGACCGGCCCAAATTTGGGATGGTCAGCCGGCGCCTAGCGCGCTCCTATTTACTTTACTAATTTACAAGGAAAAGGGCTCGTGCGTTCCAACCGGAGAAAACAATTATAATCTTCAATAGCCATGATCACTCAGATACACTATCACTCTCAATTTCATGAAATCATGAATACTTGTTTTAACTCGTGCACCTATATAAATCGTGAACATTTTTCAATTTCGTGGTCCTTTTTACAAATTTTTGAACATTTTCTAAAATTCAGAACATTTTTGAATTCATGAACGTTTTACTATTTGAAAACATTTTTAGAAACAATTTTCTAGAATCGGCGAACATTTCTAGAATCAATGAACATTTTTATGGAAATTGGTGGAATAATTTTTGAATTAAATGATTTTTTTATTTAACAAACATGTTTTTATTTAACAAACATTTTTTGAAATGCATGATCATTATTTAATCAGCTAATATTTTATGAATGAATAAACTATTTTGAAAATCACGAGCAGTTATTTTAAGGATATTTTTCCATTCGTGAATGTTTTTTAAATTGGCAAAAAAAATTTCAATTTCATTATCATTTTTAGTGCATAAACATTTTACAAAATCGTGAACATAGTTTTGATTTCCTGAATATTGTTTTTCAATATTTTGAAAACTTTTGGAATAAGGAAACAATTTTTTTTACAAAATCACGAACATTTTTCGAAGCCCTAATTTTTTAAAGTAAACAAAATAAAATGGAAAAGGGAAAGAAAAATAGAAAAATGTAATTTAAAAAACACACTGCCTGGACATGGGCCGGCCCAAACGGATGCGCTGCGTCTTCTCCCAGCGCACAGTTTCCAGCATAGGAGGTCCCTAATGCATGGGTTGGCCCAGGCGGGGGGACTTCCGTGTGAAACATTTTGTATAACTTATTATAGGTGGCATTGGTGGGTAATGTTTTGCAAATTTGAGGGCAATTCCCGTGACGTACTGCCAGAAGCAATAGCCCTGAAATTTTGATATAAATTACCTCACATTAATTTTTCAATGTTTTTTATGCGTTTGGATGCTACCTCCCAATTGAGATCCTAGGGTGCTTCCTCCTCGCCCTCCTGAGTACCACCACAGTCACTAGCGCAATAAGAGCAAATACAATAGTGGGCTTATAACCCACTTACATGACAGTTTTGCCTATGTGGAGGAGAGAGAGATGAAAAATTAAGGGAGTGAACTCTCATGCAAGAGCCTAGCTATATACATACTCCGAAGCATATGCACTAAATGCGAAGAAAGAGAAAGAGAGAAGGTAGAAAAAGTAATAGTGTAATAGTCCATCATATAGCCCACCTTACTATATGAATGGCTATAGAAGATGGCTATAGATGAGATGGTAGTATCATATAGCCATCAGCCGGCTATATAACTAACCATGCTCTAAGCAATGCACCAGCCACTACGTTGCCCAACAATGCCAAGAGCCAAGAATCATCCCCCATCCCACCGCCTTTACCCTTACCCTGCTCCTCCGCGCCCCTGCGATGGCTGCAGCAAAGCAGCGAGCGCCCCCCTGTTGCAATACGTGTTCGGCTGCTGCAGCTTCGCACCGCAGAAGTGATTGCCTACGTCAAGGATCATGCACGCCGACAAGTTGGACCTTATGCACGCCGGGTGCGCCCCTGTGAGCAGGTTGGCGGAGACGTCCACAAACTCCAGCATGTACATGCATGCCATGCTCGCTGGCAGCTGCCCGGAGAGCTTCTTGTGCGTAGGTTGATATGCCTCAGCGTGAGGTGGGCAAAGATGGAGAAGGGGATCATGTGGATGGGCAGTTATGGGCAGCAATCTATTGAAAAACCAAGTTCACCATTTGCTCTACTGCAATTCAATTTCTTTACCTTTCTATTTATCGGTTTGCAAATAAGACATTCAATTTCTTTACCTTTCTATTTATCGGTTTGCAAATAAGACATGTAAATCCAGCTACTATGGTCATATGTCTAAATAGATAGCACGCATGAATCCATTTGTTGTTTTTTGCCTTTCCTATACAGGGATCATGTCTACAGAAATCAGTATGCATGTACCAAAGATGGCCAGGATGATCCGTTGATGATAGCATTTTTCTTGACAGTTTTAGTTTTTTTTTTGCAGAGGACTGTTTTAACTTTAAGGTACATTTTCCCTCCTAATCTGTATATGGATATTAGCTATGCACATCGTTGAAGAATAATAAATTGAACATAATATAGACAACACACTAGCAAGGCATCACTCCCCAGAATGGCACACGGGAAAGGAAAAAATAGATGTGAACCTATGACTGAAAAATGGCGCAGCGAAGAGCGCCTTAGGTTCTAGTGGCCTTGGATGCCGCCTGGATGACGGTGTCGTCGTGGGTGACCAGGTTAGGTCAGATATCACAGACGAAGTTGCGTGGAGATTGCGGTTTGGCTTTACATATCGCCAGCTGGCTGGTGGAGCTCAAAAAGCAACATTAGGGAGGGAAAATGGGTCAAAAGGCACAAATGTTTAATCTAATGTATAGTTACTAGCGGTAGGTAACCCCTTAAAAATATATCTTCCGAAGAGAGCAGGTAACATGTTGTGATGCTACCAGGCTATTTGGTAATTTGGCTCTATTGTGCCCTAGGATGCTAGCTGTCCACAAGATGCTAAATATTTTCTTATTCTTGAAACTTATCCTCCTAATTTTTTTTATTTCATTGAGCACGTAGAAGTCTATAGGTACTTGGTATTTTACTGAATAAAATACCATGACTCTCCACGAATACATCTTTAAAATACTACCACTGGGTGATGCACTACTTATCTACTGAATTTGTTTATGAAATATTACCTACTCAATTTGTCACTTATCTAATAAATTATGCATACATGTATGTTTTGTTCTTTGGTCCGACTCGTGAACCATTATTTTGTTTAGTGGTTGATTGATTCCTCAATTATTTTGAGACTTCTGAATGGTGACGTCTTTCTGCATCATTACCTTGTTGAAAGCATTGATTGAATATGCCTGGACAGATTTTTCAGGTTGAAAACCTATATTCTGGCCTTGATGATTGGATCCAGTGACACTGGCGCAGCGTTGCTCCCTTTGTGAAGGTCTGGCTTTGAAGAACTTTGTCGTCTTGTGTGGTGTCATGAGATGGTTGGTGCGGCTATGGTCACTGCTACAGTTTGTCAATCTAATCAGAATGCTTTTTTTGCTAGCACATAGCATTTGTCTTTTATGACTTTGCTAGTTGTCGGCGTGTGTGTATGTGTGTGTGTGTGTGTGTGTGTGTGTTGTGTGCATGTTAACCATATATAGGTTGGGTGTGTGTTCATAGTGTTTGTATACTTTTAATGCTTCATTTTGAGCTAATTTTTTTTTACTCCTTTGTCGCAAAAATGATCTAGCAAGTGTCGCCGGATCAGGCCGGACCACAGTAAGTACACGGAGAAATAACCAACGAGGTTTCCTCAAATTACATGGTACCCTGTGCATTGCTGCGTGAATTGGTTACAACATATTACAATGACATTTGGCTGTATGGTGCATGAATATTTGAATTAATAATACGATGACCGAAGCTTATAATACATATTTTATTGTATTTGATTATTTCATAATCTTAGAAAAAGAAGTGCATAAAAAAGCATAATAGGATGAACAATTTTTTGTCAATCATGTTGCTTGACATATTTGCATGTTGAGTGAAAAATGTTAATGGGGATCACCAATTGCTAATAGGCGCTCATAACCATGATGTTGAGGCTAATCTTTCTAATACGTCGGAGGACTAAAATATCATTGTGGATGGAAACAAAACTAGCTCTAATTATTTGATGAGCAAGCCGCCTTGATGGATTCCTACTTGGAGATTGGCTAGTTAGCTGGATAAATTGCACGCACCAAAGACAGAAACACGGCGCGACACACGTCCTTTTTTTTATGGCTACAGAAGCGTGTCCCTCCTTCGTTATTAGGGACTTGAGAGGCTAGTTCTCCACGAGATGCTCAACGATTTTCTTAGTCTTGAAACTTGTCCTTCCATTTTTGTTAATATTTATTTTTAATTCATTGAGCATGTAGGAGTATAAAGGTATTCTGTATTTTACTGAATAAAATACCACAACTATCCACTGATACATCTTTAAAATACAAGCACTTGGTAATATCAAAGTGGTGGTGCGCTACTTATCTACTCAATTTGTTTATGAAATATTATCTACTCAATTGCCACTTGTCCTTTGTTGTGACTTATGAACCACTACGGTGGATTATTGATTCCTCAATTAGTTTAAGAATTTTTAGTGGTGACGTATTTCTGCATCATTACCATGTTGAAGGCATTGATCGGATATGCTTTGATTGATTTTTCAGGGTGAAAACCTAGATTCTGGCCTTGATGGTTGGATCCCGTGATGGTGGTGCATGAGTGCCGCTCCCTTCCTCAAGGCATTGTTGTTGAAAAACTTCGTCGTACGTTTGGTGTCATGAGATGGTTTGTGTGGATATGGTTATTGCTATTGTTTGCCAATCAAATTTGAATGATTTGTTTTTTTCTTGCCCACACATAGCTTTGGTCTATTATGACTTTGCTGGTTGCTGGCATGTTGTGTGTGTGTGTGCATGTGTGTTTGTGTGTCTGTGTTGGTGTTGTTTATGTGCATCCGGACCATGCAGAGGCCTGGTATGTGCTCAGAGTGTTTGATTATGAGCTAATAAAATATACCCTTTGTCGAAAAAATGATTTAACAAGTGTCATTAATTGTTCAATTGGAGGCCAGACCACGATAAGTACATGGAGAAATAAGCAACGAGGTTTTCTCTAGTTGGATGGTACCTTGCAGAGTGTTCCGCGAATTAGCTACAACGTACTACAATGACATTTGGTTGCATGGATCATGAATATTTAAATTAATAATATGAGGTCCGAAAATAAAAATACATATTCGATTGTATTTGATTATTGTATATATAATTTAGAAAAAGCATTATATATAAGTAACAGAATAGACAAAAAACAAATTCTCATACATGTTGCATGACATGTTTGCATGTTGAATGAAAGATGTATTGAGGATCACCAACTGGATTGTTGATAGGCGCTCATAACCACGAAGTTGAGGCCGGCCTTTCTGATGCGTCAAACCACTAATTATTTGATGAGCTAGCTGCCTTGATGGATTCCTAACACATGAACACGGCGCGACAAATGACCGATTTGATATTTTTCATGGCTACAGGATCATGTGCCTCCTGCATTATTTCTTCCTTCCGAACTGCTGAAAAACGCACGTGCGCGATTCCGACCCTCCGAACGGCCGCAATTGAACCTAGGGAACAGGACTAGTGTGGACAGCCCGGGCCAGCTGTGGGAATATTGTTGATTGAGGATGCATCACATGCATTCACGTGTTCAGACCACAACGCATAACATGAAAACAGTACCACGGCTGGCAAGTTCTGTCTTTAAATAGCAGCTCCCACAGGCTCGAGTTGCAACGCACAAACACACACTAAGACACATACACCACAGACACACACACACACACACACACACACACACACACACACACAGAGAGAGAGAGAGAGAGAGAGAGAGAGTTTTGGGCGACCATGGAAGGCCTGGTGATCAGACACCGGACTGTGGAGGTGAACGGCATATCGATGCACGTGGCGGAAGCCGGCCCCGAGGTGGATGCCAAGGGGGCGGTGTTGTTCCTGCATGGCTTCCCGGAGCTGTGGTACTCGTGGCGCCATCAGATGGACCACTTGGGGGCTCGTGGTTACCGCTGCATCGCACCTGACCTCCGTGGCTATGGTGGCACCACTGCACCACCAGATGTGGCCTCCTACACCGCCTTTCACATGGTTGGTGACCTTGTTGCGCTCCTGGACACCTTAGGGCTTGCAAAGGTACGATTAAGCTTACCTTGTAACCAAGTAATATAGTTTGTTTCCCAATTATCCATAGGACACATGAGAACACACACACACACACACACACACACACACACACAACACACACCCACCACACACCCACCACACATAGGCCCGTAACACACCCGCAAATCAGATGCTAACACTGATTAAGATCGGAAAGAAATTACGGCATATCATAGAATGAGATTGTTCAACGCTGGAGTAAGAACATATTTTGATTAATAGTTAGAGTTTGAAAATGCATTCCGTGTGAAATTGTGGAAAAGTAATAAAAAAATAAAGTGTACATGTACCAAACAAAATGGCCACCGCCAATTTTTCTATGTTGTGAATAGCTATGACAAGCAAAGTCTATAAAAATGTTGCACCACACATATGACTTAAAACATAAAGTCCCTGCGGAAAAAAGACTTACAAAACAAATGACCATATCCATATATTCTATTTTTATCGTTGTGGTTTTTATAACTAGATGGTACCCCATCCGTTATTGCGGTGGATTATCTGAAATATATTTCATTGAGATTTTGTTATATAAACATAAATATTTAGATTAATAACATAATAACTAAAAATACATCGTCTCGTACTTAAGTAAAAGATGCCTTTTGCACCTAGCTACCATATTTTATAATCAAACAAGACGAATTTGTAATAAGGCAAATGCCTGATTGCGGACACGTGAAGGAAACAAATATGATTTTTATACTAACATTGAGTCAGCGCACACACATGGAAGGTGATATTCTGTTTCTATGTATATTATATTATATATTATGCAGTGTTTTAGTAACGGTGCTAATCTTCTCGCTTTTTCAAGTAAATTCATAAGCCTTATGTTTTCTCGTGGGGCGAAAACCAAAATTTTCTTGATTATTTGTTAATATCGGTGGAGATTTGTTGTGCAATATAATTCATAAGCCATCCCCTGCATACATTAAGGTTGTGACTGATTTGATTTTGACATCATACCGTACGTGCCATGGTTGAAATGAAGGTGTTTTTGGTGGGGCACGACTGGGGCGCACTCATCGCGTGGTACCTGTGTCTGTTCCGTCCCGAGCGGGTAACAGCACTCGCCAACACCAGCGTTGCCTTCATGCGCAACATCATGATCCGCAACGGCCCCGACTTCGTGAATCCCATAGAGTACTTCAATCGCGCATACGGTCCCAACTACTACAAGTGCCGCTTCCAGGCAAGCCACCATCAAGCATTTGTCCGGAGCTTTCAGTTCATCTATGTATTTTCCAATGCCCACGAGTAACTATTGCTATGGAATCATTACAAAACGTATATATGTGTATGGTCCACATACAGGAGCCAGGTGTCGCGGAGAAGCAGTTCGCACCAGCGCACGCCAAGCGCCTCATGAGGCAAATGTTGTGCCATTGCTTTAGCCATGGCGTGTTCTGCGATGAGGAGATGGACGACCACAATTACCCAACATCACCGCTTCCGCCTTGGCTCACCGAGGCCGACATGGACTACTTTGTCACCTCCTTTGAAAAGACTGGCTTCACTGGTGCCATCAACTACTACCGCAACTTTGACAAGAACTGCGAGCTGGCGGCGCCGTGGGCAGACGCCAAAGTGCAGGTGCCGACCAAGTACATCGTGGGGGGTGGTGACATCACATACAACTTTGAGGGGATCCAGGAATACATCCACGGTGGTGGGTTTAAGGAAGATGTTCCACTGCTAGATGAGGTGGTCGTCATCCCCGGCGCCGGCCACTTTATCCAACAGGAGAGGGCCCAGGAGGTCAGCAATCATATATATGACTTCATCATCAAGTTTTGATCTTGAAGTCCAGATGGACTCAAGTATCCATGTGCTTGCGGTTGTCACTGCTTGATCTTGCGCCTGTCTGTTTTATTTTAAACACGTCTGTTTATCTTTCTGTTCCCATTCAAGATCTGTACACAGGCTTGTATATTGTATCTGTGCCCGTACAGTAAGCACTGGTAGAAAAAGGGCCTATAGCCCCGGTTCGTAAGGGCCTTTAGTCCCGGTTCCTGAAGCGGGACTAAAGTGTCGGTACTAATACCTACCCCCTTTAGTCCCGGTTCAATCCAGAACCGGGACTAAAGCCCCTCCACGTGGGCAGTGCGCAGAACCCAGTCAGGAGACCCTTTGGTCCCGGTTGGTGGCACCAACCGGGATCAATAAGCATCCACGCGTCAGCATTTCTGTGGCTGGGGTTTTTGTTTTTTTTTGAAGGGGGGGGGGGGGTTTGGGGTTTTGGGGGGTTAATTTAGGTGTTTCATATATTGTGTTAGCTAGCTATAATTAATATAGAGAAGTGTCCTCTCTTATGTCCGTGCTTGGTCGACGCTACGTACTATACATACGTATAGAGAGGACTAGACACGCTGGCTAGCTAGTAAAGCAAACGAAGGAAACAGAAGATCGTCATGAACATATATGCATACAGAGAGAAGTGATATCGACCACCTCTCCTTCTCCGAGAGATTGGTCGAACAACAAGATCTCGTATATCTATCTGACACTACCGGCTACATATATACAATAATTATCTCTTACAAATATAATCATACGGACTCAGGGTCCACATAGAATTCTCCGTCTTCAGGGATCACGTGGTCAAGAAAGAATGCCGCCAATTCCTCTTGAATTGCTCGCATGCGAGCTGGTGCTAGGAGTTCATCCTGCTTCCGAAACATCTAATTTGAAGAAGGGGGTCAATACATATATATATGATGGTAATAAAATAAAATTGTGAATGTTGTTATTTACGTACTTCATATTGTTCGTTTGAGTACCCGCCCCGCTCACACGTCGTGTGGCAGATGGACTCGCAGATGTAGTATCCACAGAAATCATTCCCTTGTTCCTGCCACAACCACTTTACAAGAAATAGAGGTCAATCAAACTGATAAGCAAGAATGCTAAATGGTATTGATGAAACTAGCGCTTGAATCACTAGGAGATGCACGGAACATGCTACTATAGTACTTACTTTCGGCTGTCTAAATTCCAGCTCCTTCGGCAGTCCCGGAACTTTTTTGGTGAATTTTCTCCAAACCCTGCCGGACAAAGAAAACAATTACTTGATATCAGGAAATGAACAAAGTTGCTGATATGGTGGATAATGATCTATTTAACTTACTTCTTGAGGATTTCAGTCATGTCTGCATAGTCCTGGGGATCTTTTCGTTTTGAGTCTAAGACGGTTACTAGTCCCTGCTCAAGCTTAATCTCTAGGAGAATATAGTGGAAACTGCACACGCATGCATAACTCATGAATTACATTACTATAACCTTGACTAATATATAAGGGAAATCGAATACGCACAAGACAGTAACACTCACTTGAAGTTGTAAGGAAAGAGTATTATATCTTTGTTTTGATTTATTACGAACGATTGTAGCAAGTTGGCCTCGGTAGCTGCGGCATGAAGTTTAACCTGAGTTGCATCTATGAGATGTGTTAATGAACCCAATATCACCGACTTGTCTTTTCTTCAATTCGACGATCTTCAATCTGCATAATATAGTGAGGATGATTATAAATACATGCAATGAAAGAGCTAGGCTATATAGAGAAACTTAATGACAGAAGTAGTACTACTTACAGACAGTAGCAGGCGACCGTTGTTTTATCGAGGGCCAATTGATTGAAAAACTGATAGAACTCCTCAAATGGAACAGGCAACAGATCAATTCCAACGAGGTCATGCTCCTTTTTAACTTTCACATACAAAGTACTCCTCCCCCAGAGTCTCTGCAGATTTTCAAGTACCAATCATGCAATCTTCGCATCATCGTTGATAGAGATCTTTCATCTTTGACGAGAGGCTTCCCGTACTCGTATCTTTGTATCTGCATGTCCATGGGTTCATAATGTACTTCGTCGGGCAGGTAATCTGCAAGATTGCTATAACCGGGCACCATCCTCGGATCATTAGCGACGTTGTGGCTAGGCACCTTGAGCGGGGGGCATGATTGCTTCGCTTGTTTGCCGAGCTGGGCAATTTGTTTCCCAGCTCGTCATTCTTTCAGCCTTTGATCACTGACAGTACTTCCCGACCGCTCCGCTTCGGCAAATTCCTTTCCAATAATGCGGTCATAGTTTCCTTTCGGTGGATCAGACTTCGGTGGTTTTGTCAGGGCAGCTAGAGTGCGCTTCACTTTCACCCGATCTACCTTCTCCTCCGGAGGTGGATGTTTCTTTGCTTTCACCCCTTCAAAGAATTTCCTCACTTCTTCTCGCGCGATCTCGGCGTTCTCCTCCTGGGTCCTCTCGTATGGTAACTTCTCTGGAGTCTTCAGAGAAGGACCGAATCTGTATGTCCTCCCGCCTCTGGTTGTACTGCTAGACGCCGACCGAGCAGACGAAGCGGTTGTCTTCTTTACTTGCTTAAGAGGCGGAGGAGAAGGACTACGACGCGCCGGAGCAGCTGGAGCGGCGGCAGGTCTCTTCCGCCCTTGCTGACGAGGCGGAGAAGGAGGAGGATGGCTGCTCGGGCGCGTCGGCGCAGGCGGAGACGGAGGCGGAGTGCCGCCACGCGCCGGAGAAGGAGCCGGCCGAGGGCCCTGATCGTCACTCGCCGGAGGAGGAGGCGGTGGAGGAGGCGGAGTGCCCTGACTCGCCGGAGGAGGAGGAGGAGGCGGAGGCGTCCAGTTCGGAAGGTTGATGAGGTCCTTCCGCCATAGGCATGGAGTCTTCAGAGCAGACCCCAGCCGAGTCTCCCCTTCACCGGTAGGGTGGTCAAGCTGGAGGTCCTCAAATCCCTCCGTTATCTCATCCACCATCACCCTAGCATATCCTTCTGGAATCGGCCGGCAGTGAAAAGTTGCGCCGGGTTCAGTAGGATAAACAGAGCCAACAGCCGCCTTGACCTTCAAATTCATCCATTGCGTCATAAGGTGGCAATTTTGAGACTCCGTTATAGCATCCACAGGATAGCTGGCAGGAGCTGTCAAGGCATGCTCCGGCTGAAGCAGCTCGGTGGAAGCCACGCTGCTTCTGCGCTGAGATGGCGGGGTAGCTTCGGGGGAGGCTTCGGCAGTACGTTTGCTGCGATTTGCTTCTCGTTCCTCTATCGCTTGTACCCTTGGTGCAGCGCCTGCAGTTCGGTCTGCTGCACTTTTTTCCTCCTCTCATGGGATTTGTAACCGCCTGCGTCCGGAAACCCAACCTTCCACGGAATGGAGCCTGGCGTGCCTCGTGTCCGTCCAGGGTGCTCAGGATTCCCGAGGGCCATTGTGAGCTCGTCGTTCTCTCTGTCTGGAAAGAACGTCCCTTCCTACGCTGCTTCGATATACTGCTTAAGCTTACTGACTGGTATGTCCATTTGATCGTTCGTCCAAATGCACTTCCCTGTTTCAGGGTCCAGGGTTCCGCCAGCCCCGAAGAACCAAGTCCGGCAACGGTCTGGCCAGTTATTTGTCTCTGGTTCGATCCCTTTATGAACCAGATCATTCTCACTCTTGGACCACTTAGGCCGGGCTACGAGGTAGCCACCTGACCCCGTGCGATGGTGAAGCTTCTTCTTCGCAGCATTTTTCTTGTTTGTCGCCGACATCTTCTTACTCTTTTCTGATGTCTTGTGGGCCACAAATGCGGGCCAGTGATCTCTGATCTTCTCATATCTGCCCTTGAATTCTGGTGTCTCATTTTTTTTGACAAACTTATTCAACTCTTTCTTCCACCTCCTGAATAGTTCTGCCAGCCTCTTCAGAGCAAAAGACTTGATTAATTTCTCTTTAACTGGGTTCTCTGGATTATCCTCAGGCGGTAGGGTGAAATTTGACTTCAGCTCAGTCCAAAGATCATTTTTCTGCATATCATTGACATAAGACACCTCAGGGTCTTCTGTAGCTGGCTTAAACCATTGCTGGATGCTTATCGGGATCTTGTCCCTAACCAGAACCCCGCACTGAGCAACAAATGCGCTCTTTGTCCGGAGGGGTTCAATAGGTTGGCCGTCGGGCGCGATTGCTATGATCTCAAACTTTTCATCCGAGCTCAACTTTTTCTTCGGGCCTCGTCTCTTTACCGAAGTTGTGCTCGATTCGGAGGGCTAGAAAAAAGAACAAAGACTTAATTAATATGTGTACATACCAAAACAATGAATGCATCAATCAGCTAGTCAGCATAGGCTTAACTAATATATATACCTGGCCGGACTCGGTTCGGTCACCGGAGCCGTCATCACGGTCTCCTTCTTGCACCGGCATTGGGTCACCCGAGCCGTCCTCATGTTCTTCTTCTTGCACCGGCATTAGGTCACCGTAGCCAGCTTGTTCACCCTGTCCTTCCAGACCATCGGTTTCGTTGAGAAACAACGAGATGGCATCACTTCCTTCTGCGATTATGTCCCTCAACAACGCTTCTTTTGTTGCTTCGTCTAGGGCGGTGTCCATAGTTTCTACAAATAATTACAACATGGCAATTATTATTCAAACATGATAGATGGATATATTAGTGCCAAACGTAGAACTAGCTACCTAATCATAGTAAGCTATCGGGAGGGGGTATATATCGACAACGACGACACTACATCTATGTCCCTCGACGACCCTCGTTCCCGATAAAAAAAAGAGGAAGAAGAAGAAAAATAAGAGGAGAAGAAAGAATAGAGGAGAAGATCTCCTCTATTCTTTCTTCTCCTCTTTTTTTCTTCTTCCTCTTCTTTTTTTATCCTCTTCTTCCTCTCATGTTCGATAGGATCGCCGAGGGGTCGGGAGGTTGCGTAGTGTCTCAGGGTTCAACAAAACCATGTCTTCATCATTAGGCGAAAGTAACATGTGCATGATGGTACGAAGCTCTTCAAAGTTGTTCTGGAACGGACTCCCAGATAGGATAATCTGCCTTTTGGTACAAAGTTCAGCAAGAGCCTTCCGAATATCGCTATTTGGAAGGCCTTTGCTGAATTGGTACCAAAAGGCGGATTATTCTATCCGGGACTCCATTCCAAAAAAACTTTGCAGAACTTCGTACCAACATGCCCTGGTTACTTCCGGCTAATGATGAAGGCATGGATTTCTTCAATACTTTGACACTAGGAAACCTCTCTCGACCCCTCGGCGATCCTCGACCCCTCGAACCCTCGACGACCCTGGAACCCTCGACCCCTAGACGACCCTCTTCTTCCTCTCATGTTCGAGAGGATCGCCGAGGGGTCGGGAGGTTGCCTAGTGTCAAAGGATTCAACAAAACCATGTCTTCATCATTAGGCGAAAGTAACATGTGCATGATGGTACGAAGCTCTTCAAAGTTGTTCTGGAACGGAGTCCCAGATAGGATAATTCGCTTTTTAGTACAAAGTTCAGCAAGAGCCTTCCGAATATCGCTATTTGGAAGGCCTTTGCTGAATTCGTACCAAAAAGCGGATTATTCTATCCGGGACTCCATTCCAGAATAACTTTGCAGAACTTCGTACCAACATGCCCTGGTTACTTCCGGCTAATGATGAAGGCATGGATTTCTTCAATACTTTGACACTAGGAAACCTCTCTCTACTTCCGGCTAATAAGAAGAAGAAGAAGAAGAAGAAGAAGAAGAAAAGAAGAAAAAAAAGAGGAGAAGAAGAAAGGAATAGTGGAGAAAAGAGAAAATAGAATATATTCTTCTTCTTCTTATTAGCCCGAAGTAGGCGCGGGCGACGGCGACGATGGGCGCGGGCGACGGCGACGATGGGGGCGGGCAGCGTCGGGGCGGCACGCGGCGCGGGCGACGTGGGCGGGCCGGGGCGGCACGCGGCGCGGGCGACGGCGACGATGGGGGCGGGTGGCATCGGGGCAGGGACGAGGGCGGTGCGGGGCGGCGCAGGGACGAGGGCGACGGCGACGGGGGCGGGCCGGGGCGGCGCGCGGCGCGGGCGACGGCGACGATGGGCGTGGGCGACGGCGACGATGGGGGCGGGCGGCGTCGGGGCAACTGCAGGATGAGAATGAAAAAATGCTAAGTGCTTCCTTATATAGAACAGGCTTTAGTCCCGGTTCGTGGCAGCAACCGGGACCAAAGGTGGGCATTAGTCCCGGTTGGTGCCACGAACCGAGACCAAAGGTCAATTTTCGGCAGGCCAAAGGGCGGGAAGCGGTGACCTTTGGTCCCGGTTGGTGCCACCAACCGGGACTAAAGGGGGGCATTGGTCCCGGTTGGTGCCACCAACCGTGACCAATGCCCCCTTTAGTCCCGGTTGGTGCCACCAACCGGGACCAATGCCCTTGTGCGCCCCACGCCCAGAAGTTTAGTCCCACATCGCTAGCTGAAGGGCGCCGATACTGGTTTATAAGCGCTGCTCTGCCTCCCCTTTCGAGCTCCTCTCAAATGCAGGCTTTCGGGCCTAAACTGCTACTGCCTGTGGGCCTATTGGGCCTCTGCGGGCCTGAATCATGGCCCATGTAGGGTTTCTAGTCGTATTCAGGCCGTGGAGGCCCAGTAGGTGGCATTTTTTTTGGTTTTTTCTTTTCTATTTCTACATTTTTTTGGTTTTTATTTTTTTGTTTCTACTTAAAACTAAATAATTACAGTTTTTTAAGTGATTTCTTTTTGCTTTTAGGTCACAAAAATTATAAACTTTCTATTAGTGCCATTAGTTTTAAATTTTAAATAGTTTAAATCTGAATTTTTAAAAATTTGTGTGAATCACTAGTTTATGAATAAATTTACTATAAAATTAGAATTTTTTTCTTCTTTGCTATTTATTTTTTATTTATACTTACAATTAAATACTTATAGTTTGATTTTCTGTTTGCTATTAATTCATTCTTTGAGCTAAATGACTCTGAAATTGGAAAGCATTTCAAAATGAACTCTGAAAAGGTTGAAAGTTGGCATGGTATCATCATTTCACCCACATAGCATGTTCCAAAAAGTAGAGAGGGTTACGACAAAAACTTGATGCACTTCGTGTACAAAATGGACAATCACTTTCGAAGTATCAAAGTTTCGAACCATAAGACATGAAAGCATTTCAAATGAACTCTGAAAAAGTTGAAAGTTGGGATGGTATCATAATTTCACCCACATAGCATTTGCTTATTGCGGGAGAAAGTCTTCACTTTTTCTTTCGCTTGTGTCATTTGCTTATTGCGCCGTAACCATGGATAATCTTCATTGTTTATCAGGATGCTTGGGTCAGCCTTGACATTGAAGGGAGGAATTTCATGAAACTTTTCATAATCTTCAGACATGTCTGTCTTGCCGTCCACTCCCAGGATGTCCCTTTTTCCTGAAAGAACTATGTGGCGCTTTGGCTCATCGTATGATGTATTCGCTTCCTTATCTTTTCTTTTTCTCGGTTTGGTAGACATGTCCTTCACATAGATAACCTGTGCCACATCATTGGCTAGGACGAACGGTTCGTCAGTGTACCCAAGATTTTTCAGATCCACTGTTGTCATTCCGTACTGTGGGTCTACCTGTACCCCGCCGCCTAACAGATTGACCCATTTGCACTTAAACAAAGGGACCTTAAAATCAGGTCCGTAGTCAAGTTCCCATATGTCCACTATGTAACCATAATATGTGTCCTTTCCGCTCTCGGTTGCTGCATCAAAGCGGACACCGCTGTTTTGGTTGGTGCTCTTTTGATCTTGGGCGATCGTGTAAAATGTATTCCCATTTATCTCGTATCCTTTGTAAGTCAATACAGTCAAAGATGGTCCCCTGGACAACAAGTACAGCTCATCACAAACAGTGTTGTCACCTCTGAGACGTGTTTCCAACCAACTGCTGAAAGTCGTGATGTGTTCACATGTAATCCAGTCGTCGCACTGCTCCGGGTGTTTGGAGCGCAGACTGTTCTTGTGTTCATCGACATACGGGGTCACCAAGGTAGAGTTCTGTAGAACTGTGTAGTGTGCTTGAGACCAAGAATATCCGTCCCTGCATATTATTGAGTCTCTTCCAAGAGTGCCTTTTCCAGTCAGTGTCCCCTCATACCGCGATTTAGGGAGACCTATCTTGTTAAGGCCAGGAATGAAGTCAACACAAAACCCGATAACATCCTCTGTTTGATGGCCCATGGAGATGCTTCCTTCTGGCCTAGTGCGGTTACGGACATATTTCTTTAGGACTCCCATGAACCTCTCAAAGGGGAACATATTGTGTAGAAATACGGGCCCCAGGATGACAATCTCGTCGACTAGATGAACTAGGACGTGTGTCATGATATTGAAGAAGGATGGTGGGAACACCAGCTCGAAACTGACAAGACATTGCGCCACATCACTCCTTAGCCTTGGTACGATTTCTGGATCGATCACCTTCTGATAGATTGCATTGAGGAATGCACATAGCTTCACAATGGCTAATCGGACGTTTTCCGGTAGAAGCCCCCTCAATGCAACCGGAAGCAGTTGCGTCATAATCACGTGGCAGTCATGAGACTTTAGGTTCTGAAACTTTTTCTCTGGCATATTTATTATTCCCTTTATATTCGACGAGAAGCCAGTCGTGACCTTCATACTGCGCAGGCATTCAAAGAAGATTTCTTTCTCTTCTTTTGTAAGAGCGTAGCTGGCAGGACCTTTATACTGCTTCGGAGGCATGCCGTCTCTTTCGTGCAAACGTTGCAGGTCCTCTCGTGCCTCAGGTGTATCTTTTGTCTTCCCATACACGCCCAAGAAGCCTAGCAGGTTCACGCAAAGGTTCTTCGTCACGTGCATCACGTCGATTGAGGAGCGGACCTCTAGGTCTTTCCAGTAGGGTAGGTCCCAAAATATAGATTTCTTCTTCCACATGGGTGCGTGTCCCTCAGCGTCATTCGGAACAGCTAGTCCACCGGGACCCTTTCCAAAGATTACGTAGTGTAAATCATTGACCATAGCAAGCACGTGATCACCGGTGCGCATGGCGGGCTTCTTCCGGTGATCTGCCTCGCCTTTGAAATGCTTGCCTTTCTTTCGACATTGATGGTTGGTCGGAAGAAATCGACGATGGCCCAGGTACACATTCTTCCTGCATTTGTCCAGGTATATACTTTCAGTGTCATCTAAACAGTGCGTGCATGCGTGGTATCCTTTGTTTGTCTGTCCTGAAAGGTTACTGAGAGCGGGCCAATCGTTGATGGTCACGAACAGCAACGCCTTAAGGTTAAATTCCTCCTGTCTGTGCTCATCCCACGTACGTACACCGTTTCCATTCCACAGCTGTAAAAGTTCTTCAACTAATGGCCTTAGGTACACATCAATTTTGTTGCCGGGTTGCTTAGGGCCTTGGATGAGAACTGGCATCATAATGAACTTCCGCTTCATGCACATCCAAGGAGGAAGGTTATACATACATAGAGTCACGGGCCAGGTGCTGTGATTGCTGCTCTGCTCCCCGAAAGGATTAATGCCATCCACGCTTAAAACAAACCATACATTCCTTAGGTCCTTTGCAAACTCATCCCAGTACTTTCTCTCGATTTTTCTCCACTGCGACCCGTCAGCGGGTGCTCTCAACTTCCCATCTTTCTTTCGGTTCTCACTGTGCCATCGCATCAACTTGGCATGCTCTTCGTTTCTGAACAGACGTTTCAACCGTGGTATTATAGGAGCATACCACATCACCTTCGCAGGAACCCTCTTCCTGAGGGGCTCGCCGTCAACATCACCAGGGTCATCTCGTCTGATCTTATACCGCAACGCACCGCATACCGGGCATTCGTTCAGATCCTTGTAGGCACCGCGGTAGAGGATGCAGTCATTAGGGCATGCATGTATCTTCTCCACCTCCAATCCTAGAGGGCATACGACCTTCTTTGCTACGTATGTACTGTCGGGCAATTCGTTATCGTTTGGAAGCTTCTTCTTCAATATTTTCAGTAGCTTCTCAAATCCTTTGTCAGCCACAGCATTCTCTGCCTTCCACTGCAGCAATTCCAGTACGGTACCGAGCTTTGTGTTGCCATCTTCGCAATTGGGGTATAACCCTTTTTTGTGATCCTCTAACATGCGATCGAACTTCAGCTTCTCCTTTTGACTAATGCATTGCGTCCTTGCATCGACAATGACCCGGCGGAGATCATCATCATCGGGCACATCGTCTGGTTCCTCTTGATCTTCAGCAGCTTCACCCGTGGCAGCATCATTGGGCACATCGTCTGGTTCCTCTTGATCTTCACCAGCTCCCCCCATTGCAGCATCACCGTATTCAGGGGGCACATAGTTGTCATCGTACTCTTCTTCTTCGCCGTCTTCCATCATAATCCCTATTTCTCCGTGCCTCGTCCAAACATTATAGTGTGGCATGAAACCCTTGTAAAGCAGGTGGGAGTGAAGGATTTTTCGGTTAGAGTAAGACCTCGTATTCCCACATTCAGTGCATGGACAACACATAAAACCATTCTGCTTGTTTGCCTCAGCCGCATCGAGAAACTCATGCACGCCCTTAATGTACTCGCGGGTGTGTCTGTCACCGTACATCCATTGCCGGTTCATCTGCGTGCATTATATATAATTAAGTGTCAAAATTAATAGAAGTTCATCATCACATTAAAACCAAAGTGCATACATAGTTCTCATCTAACAACATATAGCTCTCCAGAGCATCTAATTAATTAAACCATACATTGAAACTATGTAAAACATTTCAATGCGAAAACAAATGCGATCATAATCGCAACCAAGGTAACAATTGATCCAACGGCATAATGATACCAAGCCTCGGTATGAATGGCATATTTTCTAATCTTTCTAATCTTCAAGCGCATTGCATCCATCTTGATCTTGTGATCATCGACGACATCCGCAACATGCAACTCCAATATCATCTTCTCCTCCTCAATTTTTTTTTATTTTTTCCTTCAACAAATTGTTTTCTTCTTCAACTAAATTTAACCTCTCGACAATAGGGTCGGTTGGCATTTCCGATTCACATACATCCTAGATAAATAAAATCTATGTCACGTTGGTCGGCATAATTTTCATAAACAATAAATGAACCAATAGTTATAAAGATAATATATATACCACATCCGAATCATAGACAGGACGAGGGCCGACGGGGGCGGATACCAAAACCATCGCACTATATAAGATGCAATAATAAAAGTAAGAAAATAATAC